>NC_057800.1:438097215-438107605 GCF_018294505.1 Triticum aestivum
GCCGCCGAGCCCCGCCGCCCGCGAGTCGCCGCCGCCGCCCAAGCCCGCCTTGTCGGAGCCCCTCGCCAGAGGTACCACACCGGTTCCGAGCCACCAGTTTTTTTGAACCGCTCGGTTTTTTTTGAAAACCCTAGATCCGTTTTTTTTGGTTCGCCGGTTTTTCTCGGTTCTTCTAGTTAGCGGGCGTTCGTCCGTACATTCATTTTAACAAACGGTTTTTCGCCCATTAGTTACAGTTAACGAATGCTCGTTCGTTAGTCTGTTCATTAATCTTCTTTTATCGCGTTTATCTGCGATTATTCTCAATCGCGATTTCTGATCCGATCTTAGTTTCTGTTTTTCTTTCGCTTGTTAGTCGGAATCAGGCGATTCAAACGCCTAGATCTTCGTCTCGAGACCCTCTTTCTGTTTAATCAATTGAACAAGATTTTGGTACTGTAAAATTTGACCTAGGACCAGATTAGTAAATGGATCTTGTTTCTTCCGCCGTTTGAGTTTCGTTGCTCCGTTTGATTTGATTCTTTTCGCTAACCGGAGTTCTTAAGTTGAACTTTCTGGTCAACCTCTTTTGTTGGAGTTTTTGCTTGTGCATCTTTGCTTGTTGCTTATGTATGTTATTGTTTGTTTGTGATAGAACACCCGGAGTGCGAAGCGTGCTACTACGAATCTCTAGGTTTTGCGGACCGTCAACAAGGCAAGTAACACATTGATCATACTCTTCTCATACCCAGTTTTTATGCATTAGTTTCACCCCTCAAACATTGCATGATTAGGATGTCCTTAACATGTGGGTTGGGAAGTAGTTGTTGAGGTAGAACCTATTGCCTGTTACTATCAAACCCTGGGAGTTACTTCTACGTTTGCTTAAATTGCTATGCTATGCTATGCTCGTAGACGTGGTTTGGGTTTGAGTGAAATCCATGACAGATGTCAGTTGTTAATTAATGGTTCAACTTAAGGTGGCAACTTAATCAAACATCTGGGTGGATTGAGGCACCTGGAGTACCCAGTGTTGCCTGTATTTTTGGAAATCTCGGAGTACCCGTGTGATCTTCCTATGGACCGCCACCCAGGCTCAAAGGGAACTGAGATGATTCATGCTAGAAACTTCCGTGTGCAGCCACAAGCTATTATGGGCTCTAGCATAGTTGAGTAAGTTACGTGAAGCTCTTGAAGAGGCAGATTAGCAGGTAGTGAGATGTAGGTTTGGTATGGTCTGCCCGGAGTAGAGATTTAATGTTTCTGAAAGACTGTGTCTCAGTCATCCATTTCTCAAATATCATGCAGTGCGAGAAATCCAACGGAGGCGATCGAGTCTTGGGGGAAAAGTGCGCAAACCTCTGCAGAGTGTACAATTTAATCATGGTTAGCCGTGTCCCCGGTTATGGACAAATCTTGAGTATCTAGTACTTGGGTTATCACATGTATCTCATCACTCTTAATTAATATTGTTGGGTTGTTAACCACTTTAATTGGGATTGAGTTGGAGGAACCTTCTCAATATTTGTTCAACTACCATGATAGTTAAATTAAAATCTATTCCTTTGTTGTAGGGAAAAATTGGCTTTTCGCAAAAACTTTAACCATAGAGCTTTCCACCAGCCAAACATGCATATAGTGATAGTATTATTCCTGTTCTTGCTCTACTATGTTACTTTGCCAGCATATTCCATGTGCTGACCCGTTTTCGGGCTGCAACGTATTATGTTGCAGACTTTTCAGACGAGGAGTAAGGTTCGTTAGTTCGTTGTCGTGCAGCTCAGCTATGTCGTTGGAGTTGATGGACTCACTTTGTCTTCCAAGCCTTCCGCTGTTATCGCATTAGATGGCCTTAAGCCATATTATTGTAATAAGCTCTCTCTTGAGACATTCGTTGTAATAAGTGTGTGATTGCTACTCTGTTATAAATCCTTCGAGTAATGTGTGTGTCAGCATTACCGATCCAGGGATGACACTGAAGCACAAAGACTTGACCGTCTGAGGTCGGGTCGCTACAGGCGGGGATGAAGCGAGAGGATGGGATGCAAGGATCCCGGTCCGAAGCCGTGGATGAGAGAGGTCAATCTCTTGTAATGGACGGCGGCGTCGGGGTATCAGCTCCGGCATGGTGGAGCAGGAGGACGGTGGATGGGGTGGTGGACGGAGGAGGCTGGGGTGAAGAGGGTGTTTTGGCGCCCACGGAGTACGAATGGGGAAATGTAGGTGGAGAGGAAGGGGGAACCATGTCTTCAGGACGGGCTTGTCTCAAATGCGAGGAAATTTACAAACTTAGCCCTCGTTTCAAATTTCCTACATCACAGCAATATTAATCGGTTGGGGATAGGACGGTAATCTCGCATACACCGAATATTTGCCGACGAGAGTTTGTTTTTGGCGCCCACCGTGTATGAATCGGGGAGGGAGTCGATTTCGGTCGAGGACACACTGTGTTTGGCGCCCACCGTGTATGAATCCGGGTGAGAGGCTGTTATGTCACGTTTGAGTGAAATTACAAACCTACCTCTATCAAAACCTATAGAAATCGAGCAGATAGGCTTTGCGTGGCAGGGATAGGCAGTAGTAATTTCCATCTCGCAGATTTTGGTTTCGGCAGTTACTGCGACTTTCCCTGCTTCGTTCAAATTTTGCAGAGTGCACATTTACCGTGCCAACTCAATTCGAATCTCGTTTGTATTCTATTTTTTTCAGGCGGGGTCCATTTTTGATTGGAATAAAATTCTATATGCATCATTTTTTATATATGCTTTCAAAAGCACAACAAAGAATTCTGCTCCTTTATATGTATAATATGCTTTACAAATACAATGATCTCAAAATCATAAGGTTGAATTCAAAAAATTAAACCAAATTATGTTCTACTAAAATGTATGGATCAGTAATATCTACATATTAAATAACATAGATGCGCGTGAATTCATATGAGTATGCATGTTTGATAGATCAATTTTGGTTCGAGTATGGATTACATGTATCATCATCTCGAATTCAAATATTTGAATCCCTTTTATGTTCACTCCTTTCATGCCCATCTCTCTCGCATGCATGCTCCTTCATGTAGCTATCAATCTCTTTTCTCCAGCTCACCCGCACGCTCACTTCATGTTTCTCCTATCCTCGCAAACATGGTCTCTCGAGTCTCCTTTGAGAAGTGTCACACTCTCCCTATCATTATACATTACATGGTTTTCATTATCTCTCACGTCTCTACCGTTCTCTCGTATCACTAGGTACCTAAGCTTTCTTTTCACCGCCACACACATAGTCTCCACTCGTCTTTCACTTTCTCTTTCTCTCTATGGGATTCTCTCACACACCCTATATGTCTCTAGATATGAATCATACCACTAAAATTACTCTCTCTCTCTCTCTCTCCTGTAGACACAACATTTGTTGCGGACTCCTTTTCGTCTCCATCCCAGAATGACATGATTCATTTGTTTACCAATCAGACAAACTCCCCCCCCCCTCTCTCTCTCACACACAACTCCTGCTTCCACTCCCCTTCCCGGCTGTTGTCTCTCTCTCTCTCACACACACAAAACTCTCGCTTTCGCACCCCCGACTCGTATTTCTCTCACAAACATTTATCTACTAGCCTCTAGATAGGTTTATACACCCGCACACTCGTGCTTCCACTATCGCATACATGTCTCTCTCCCGCTCCTTGTATCTATGTAGATTTTTCTTCCCTTCTTGAGACACGCCCTCTCAATCGTGCACACACACACTGTCGCCTCATTTTAAGCTGATACCTCTTGCACACACACTCTTTGTGTCTTTGTCACACATGCACTCCGTCCTCCTGCTCTCTCCCTCTCTCTCTCTCACATGGGCTTTTTGCAACAACTAGCAAGATGCCCATGCATTGCACGGAACATGAAGATGCATTTGTATGAGTAGTTTATCTTGTGGTAGAAAAGGATGAACACGGGAAGGCCTTATTTGCAAGTGTGGAGAGGGGTGTGGGTATCTTTTTTGCAAAATTGCCATAGTTTCCTTCCTATCCGTCAGATATAGATCGGACGGCCTATATTGCAGGATGGCAGGCACACGATCATCACTGACTATGCTTTTTATAAGAGTTCGCTACTCTTATAAAAACCTGAGTTGGTGATGATGGTGTGCCCGCCATCTTGCAATATAGACCGTTCGATCTATATCTGACGGATAGATAGCAAAGTATGACAATTTTGCAAAAAGATACCCCACCTCTCTCCATATTTGCAAATAAGGTCTTCCCTCGTTCATCCTTATCTCTCACAACCTCATTGTTGAGCAATTAAAAAAGAAGCCACTGGAACAATCTGGCATGGTGACCGGATGGCCACTACCGGCGTCGTCCATCCCCATGCCTACGCTCAGTCCGACCACCAATCGCCACCATGCCCAACTCCTACTCACCTCATTTCTCCTCTTTCTCGAGATATTGTTAGTTTTTACATATGGGATTACTCCTACATGGATCAATCAAAACAGATATTTTGTAAAATAAATGCATCTTGGTGTTCCGTGCAATGCACGGGCATCTTGCTAGTAGGGATAAAAACAGAATTGGTGATGATGGTGGGCCTGCCATCCTGCAATATAGGTCGTCCGATTTATATCTGACGGATAGGAACGAAACTATGGCAATTTACCCGCACTCCTCTCCACATTTGCAGATAAGGCCTTCCCTCGTTCATCCTTTTCTCCCACAAGATCTTGATGTTCCGTGCAATGCATGGGCATCTTGCTAGTAAGAGTAGAAATTAGACATATACCACTTCTCAAAGCTTGAAACTAACAACATTCCTCCCTTATATCATCAAAACCGCCAAAGGAATATATTTTGAGTGAAACATAACAATTTTTTAGTGATATACGTATTTCAAAACTAGAATTTTTTCTATCAAATTGGTGAATATGTATTAATCTACTTAGATCGTGTGGCAATGCATTGGCACATTGCTAGTAGTTATTATAATTTTTTGGACACCAGACAAACGATGGAGTACATATACAAAGAGAAGAGGCGCACGCACGCAGCCGGTCTCTCGCTGTCTTGCACACATGAGTGCTACGTAAAGGCAACGTTAACAAATAAACCCTAAAACCCTAGGTGCACGATTGTTGCATTCGCGGGTACGGGTACGTGGTGGGGCGCACCTTTGTAGGAATAGTCAGCTCGCGTGATAATTTGATCCGTAGGAGTTGATGGTCGGGACCACAGGTGAACGACTTGGAGGCGGTGGCTCGCCAGTTGCCACTGATCAAGTAGCCACGTTTAAAATAGTATCATTTTTTAAGCGGGGTTAAGAGTTCCGATTTTCAATGGCGCGTTATAAGTACTAAGTAGTTTTTAGAATGATTGGTATGGAGCGAAAATGGAATTCATAGTACTACCTACTACGTACCTCCTCGGCGTATGGTTGTATGGGTTTATGTTGCGAGATGTTGAACCTGGTAGTTCTAGGGAAAATACTATGTTTAGATTTAGATGTTGGTTTTCAGTAATGAAAATCGGAAGGACCACAGGTGAACGACTTGGAGATGTTGAAATTGTTGAACATGCGTAGGAAGCGAGCAAGGCATGCTTTCACCGTCGCGGATCCACGGGTGTAGATGACATCGAACTCATCGCCGGTGATGGTTCCAATGTTGTACTCACCGCCGATCATGGAGATTTGGGACGCCATGGATTTGGGAGGAGGGTTAGGATTAGTGGAACTGCCATAATGTGAAAGGATGGGACGACTGGCAGTGAACTGTTGTAAGGTACTGTACTATACATAGTAGAAGACGGGGATGAGTAGGGCATGCGAACGGTGTGGGGTTGCTGGCTTGCCCGGTGGATAAACGGCTGCAAGCCCCCAAAGAGTTCTCGAGAACTATGCGGGACCCACTAGATGTCATGTCTACTAGACCCATATCATAGGCCTGACGATATAGCTTCTGCCTGTTCGCACGCCATGCCGACGTGTGGGTAACTTCACTTAATTCCATCAACCGTCGCGCCTCCCACAACCTTCGCCTCCCTCGTGCAGTCGCGCCCTTTGAGACTTCGACCGGCTATAAATGAGCAATTTTTTTGCCTACTCCGCATGCATGATACTCCCTCTGGTCCTTTTTACTTCCGTCAACCGTTTGCAAAGTGTTTGACCAAATTTATAAGTACTAAAAATATCAATATCTACAATATCATTTCTTGTTTTGTGACATATCAACCAATAAGAGATGTGGGCGGTGCATGCTTTCAATGACTTGAGACTGCCAAACATGACATGCAGTGGTTAGTTCATTGCATGCAATGCTACTAATTAGCAAAAAGACATTAAGTTTTCTCGTTTTCCTCTCCACCTTGGTCGCGGTGCACAACGTAAGATGACTTACACACCTAGACGGAGGGAGTAACCCAAATAAGCACCTCTTGGGTGGGTTAGATTTTTTTTGGGTTAGTTGAGTTCAAACTAACCCAAATTAACTCTAACACATGGATCCAAACAGGGCCAAGGTTAGCTATTAGAGTACTACTACCTCCCTTCTAGTTTAAAGAGCTCGATTCAAAAATTTGACCTACTCTTAGCAAGATAGAGGCGGTGGAATAGTTTTTGTAGTTCTTCACAAAAAATGTGTTTACCAATGCATGCATGAACACTAGTTACTCTAACCCCCCCTCTCTTCTTTAATTCTTTGCCACATCAGCATGGTTGCCATTCCCGTGTGCATGATAACAGCTAAGATACCACCATTATGGCCAGCCTTAATCATCGCATGAAATAATTTAGTGCACCTTGAAATATGAACATGTGTGGGGCGTGTATGTTTTTAATGACTTGAGACTATACGTAGCCCGGCATGCAAGATGAGACTTATTATGCACCATTCCCCATACCTGCAGGAAGCCTATTTGTTGGGCACCAATCCGTTGTGACCAGCAATATTTCAACCCCTTCCCTCCCCCGTAATTTACCCCAACAAATACGCCCACGTAGCTGTTACTTAACTGCAGGTGCATTGGGTCACTGACATACGGGCCCAACAGGGGTCTGGCCCACATGTCAGTGACGCAACTGGACCTGCAGTTAAGTCAGTGCAGCTCAATCCATATCTTAAGTAGGTGTGCCATTGCTCGCTATAAATACTGCGCCTCCCACGACATTGCTATCTCCTCCCCATCACGTTCACGTTCATCGGTATCTCCTCCCCCTTCCTTTCACGTCGACCACCATGGCATCGCCCCTCCCAAGCCCTAGGCGCCCCTCGCTGCACCGTGCGGACGATCACGCATCGCCGTTCCGTTCCTCGCCGCCACTAGTCGAGGAGGACACGTCGGCGCTCTGCTCCTTGCCGGGACGCGACGCGTCGCCGTTCCGTTCCTCGCCGCCACTAGTCAAGGAGGACGCGGCGGCGTTCCGCTCCTCGCCACGACGCATTGAGGTGGACGCGTCGGCATTCCCAATCTTGCCAGCACACGTGTCGGCTCCCTGCTACGAGGAGAACGCCACACCGCCCGCCGAGCCCCCCAACCTTGAGGAGCTTTGGAAAGAAATGTATGTCTCCTTGTGGAAGGCTTTGCCTCCAGCAGAGCGCGCCAAAATAGAGGCGGAGAAGAAGGCCGAGGAAGAGAAGCGCACGGCGGAACAAGCTTCCTGGGAGGCCTATGTCGCGTTCGAGAGAGTCAGGCAATTGGCTCTTTGGCAGAAGGCTCGTGCGAGGGCCGTGAGAGTGGTGGAGGACGCCCGTGCCGATGCCCTAAGTGCAGTCGGGCCCAAGCGCCTCATCTATGCTTGGCGGTACATGGACTGGGTGCATGCTTCCAGCGAGGAGGAGTACCTGTTGGCACCGGATCACCACACCGATGAGATCGCGCTCGCCCGCCGGCAAGCTGCCAATCAGCACCTCGCGAGTTGCGAGGCTGAGGAAGAGGCGTTGTGTCGGCGTGCTGGGAAACGGCCGCGCACCAGGGCACTCGTGGCGCACCGCAAGCGCTCCTACGAGCGCCGTGGCTTTTAGTAGGAGTATACTTTTTGTTTCATAAGGTGATCTCATTAGTTTTGGGACGCAGATGATAAATCTCGAACGTTCAGGAATTATTAGCGTCCTTAATTAAGTATGTAAAAGGGAATGTTTGGAAACCTTGTGTATTCATACGCATTTTGCAAGTACGTGCATATAGCACAAACTTTACTATATACTATTGCACTACACATCTCTCTCTATATATGCTTGCAAACTGTGCTACTCCCTCCGTCCAGGTCAATAAGTCATCTTTGGTTGTGCACCGTGACCAAGAAGGAGGGAAGACTTATACACCTAGATGAAGGGAGTACTACTATTACTTATGTATGTGCAAATGCATGTTTTAACATTACGATGCGGTTTTTGTAAAAGTAGAAAAACAGCACTAGTCAAGCTTGTGAAACGATTCAATGCAAAACAAATGCAAAAATGCTTGTTTGATTGCTTACTTTTAGCTTCCTTCTCTGTGGTTATTTCTCTGTCGTACTTTGTACGGAGTATCTCACTGGTCGGAAAGGCATGCAAATTCCCAAACCGCTTCCTACACCCTGCATCGAATTTTTTGCCTAACAAGTTGTGTCGTGCAATTGGAATTCCAACTTGAGTACTACTACTAGTAGGAGTACCAGGGCCAGTTCTTTTAGGCTTCTAGATTAGTAATCCCATAACTACTACCTCCGTCCTGGTTTATTGGTCCCCATTGTAATCTTTGTCAAATTTTGATCATAAATTTAACTAATGAAATGTTAGTGCATGTCACATGCACTAACATTTTATCAATTAAATCTTTGGTCAAAATTTAGCACAAATTACAATGGTGAGGAATAAACCAGGACGGAGGTACTACTAGTAGTAGTTTAGAAGCCCAAATAAATAACATGCACTAACATTTTATCAGTTAAATCTTTGGTCAAAATTTAGCACAAATTACAATGGTGAGGAATAAACTAGGACGGAGGTACTACTAGTACTAGTAGCTTAGAAGCCCAAATAAATGAGTGAGGCACCTTAATGTTAGTCTCCACTGTGACTAGTCTTATGGGAAAAGCTGGGGAAGCCGCCAAAAGAACTGGCCCTAGGAATAGTAGCTAGGGATACTAGGAGTAGTAGCTAGGGATCGAGTGTGCGAGATGAACCGGAGAAAGTAAATGCAGAGAGATGAAATGCAAAAAAAGACGTAGGGATGTGATGGTTGCTTGTCCGTTTATTTTACCAAGCCACTTATTACTGGGAGTGGTTGGGTTTTGTGATATGACGGCTTTACTGTCGCGCCACGAGCGGGGTGAGACTCCCGTGCAGCGCCGCCCTCTACGCTAGTACGACTACATCGGTCGTGGTTTATCCCCCATTGAATTTGACTGAAGATTTAACTGATAAAATGTTAATGCATGTCAACAAAAACAATATTGTTGGATTCGTATTTGAACATAGTTTTCAATGATACTCCTATAATTTTAGGTGACATGCATCATCATTTATCGTACTATATATAATGTTAGTTCAATTTTTGGTCGTACTAATCTATAGTAAGGTGCCCGTGTGTTGCACGGAAGAGTGAAATGCATTGATCGGGGAGTTGTTTATTTTGACAAATGATGTGGGGGTCATCTCATGTGTAACGGGTATCGATAGGTTTGTTTGGATATTATTTCATCACTAGAGCTCACAAACATCTGGGTGAAATAGATAAAAAAGTATCTTTTGCAAACAAAAGTGTTCAACTGTTCAACTGCATCCAAAACTTGTGAAGAAATAACTCTTATTGTGCTTTGCATGAAATGATCTTCAAGAATTAGTTTTTGAGTATCCATTGTTATACATGTTGGCTACAGATGACATGGCACTTTCTTATAGAGTCACGTCTAATCCTTTGAGTTAATTGCGTGTATGATTCTCCCTCTATAAAAAGTTAATTGCATCCTTAATCTTGTATTCTAAGTACTCTGTGTGTTCCACTGTTAGTACAGTGTACATGACTTCTAGGTTGGCTACATATTCGTACAGAAAGTTAAAAAGAAACAAATCCATGACTTGCAGGATTGGAGTTAGCACCGATGGTGGTTCGTAGTCGTTCCACGCTCGGGCATTGAAGTTTGTATCTATTTTAGATTAGAACATACTACTCCTCCAGTGCTAGTAGTAGAGCAGACTACTCCACTACTACTCTACTCAAGCAAGTTAGGGCATAGTAGCAGGTACTGTAGGGAGTACAAGTACTGTGATCACTCAAGCAAGTTGTCTGACTTTGATATGACCCTACGCTATTGGTATGTGTCTCATAAGTCAAGCGGCGTGCTGTAGTCATCATAACATGTCCACTTCCCGTGGCACATATTTGCTTCTCCATCTTTGTCCGCTCTTCCATCCCCGCTAAGGCGCCTCCCCCCTCGTC
>NC_057800.1:438107955-438127625 GCF_018294505.1 Triticum aestivum
AACCTAAGCACTAACAATGGAAGAACCAAGCATCGTCCGCTAAAAGAGTGGCTGGAATTCGCTCCCCACAAAGGTAATCAAGCTCATTGTTTCGCGTGTGGACAATCTCAATACCATGCCGCTCACTGCATGCTCCTTGGGGCTGTACCATTTACTCAAAGCCCCCGGGCCGGAGCTTTTTAAGCCAACTCAAGGTTGTAATCTGCAAAGTTCCCACAAGATTTGCGAATTATAAAGACTTCAGGCTAATTGCGTTCTTCAACCGCGATCTCGCCTATCTGACAGGTCACTGCGGTAAGTGGATAAATCTGCATGTCCATCGCAGGATCATACATCCTCCATGGTTCTCTGATGCCATTGAACACAAGGGCTTCATTTATGCTGTCGACTCCTTCTATGGCTGGACGTATTGCTGGCCTACTCCAATCATCGCTACAAACAGCTGTTAGAACAGTATGTTACTTTCCTATGATATCATGATGGCTTGCTTATATTACTGTCAACAGTTACTGAAAAAATATTCATGCTCATAACATGATGTTCTTAAGATTGACTACATCAAGAGCCCTTTTTTATTTGACTCCAACTTTTTTATGTTACTTTCCTATGATATCATGATGGCTTGCTTATATTACTGTCAGCATTTACAGAAAGAATATTCATGCTCATAACATGTTGTTCTTAAGATTGACTACATCAAGAGCCCTTTTTTATTTGACTCCAACTTTTTTTTTGGGTTACTTGACTCCAACTTGATATGATGTTGTAGGCCGTCTGGTGTCCCTACCCTTCCTAATCCCAGAACCTTCCAAAGAAAAGTGGCATGGCAGTTGTAGGTGGTTCCTGACTCAATCAGACGACGGTGATCGATTGATGATCGTTCGCGCGTACCGGATGTGTTGTTTTGCGGAATACAATCACGGTCACTGCAAGGTCTTTGAGCAGGATCCCAGCTTCTCTGGGCCTTCAGGAATTTTTGACTGGAGGTTGGTAAGTAGCCTTGGTACACGCTCTCTGTTTGTCGGACTGAATTATCCAATTAACCAGGAGATAACCGACGGCAAGGATCATGATGACAGCGCGGTTTCGTTCATCAGGCAAAACTGTGTGTACGCAGTGTACCATGCGTGTCTACATGCACCATACCCTGATATGTGTCGCCATGCTCTGCAGCCCAAAGTAGGAGAGAGGGTCGCAAGTATCAAACTTCGACCTGCTGGCTGGAGTTTCCCCCGTCAGGCACCCATCTGGTTCAAGTTGTCAGCCAATCTCCATAGCTTAATAAATAGTAACGTCTAACTGAGCCGGTTAGTTAGATGCGTACACTTGGTGTACTAGGATCTTTATTTAGTTTGATGCATACACTTGTTCTTTTTTGGTAGCCCTTTTGTAATGATGGCTGATGTTTGGTTTGGAAGAGAGAGCCGCGTCTTCACTCTTCTGGCCTGCTTACTGCTTATGTTGCACCCCCAGCCCTGGTTGCTGCTGCTGCTGTTTTCAATGTACAATCAGTAGTATATTTTGTCTGTTGGTTCAATAAATGTGTTGTTAGAACGACAAACACAATGTTTTTGAAGTCGTTGCATGGTTCGATCCTTTAGTGCCCCGTAGCGTATGTAGCGCATACTATTTTTCGTATGAAACATATTTTCCACTTGTTGATAACATGCAACCCACTGATTAAGGCCCAACAGAGAAGCCCATAATTAACTAGAAGGGAGGCTCTCACATGAATCCGGCCCAGGTACATGCTCATGGTCCCCTAAACATAAATAAGTAAATAAATAAATAAAGCTAAATGCTCATGTACCAGTTCTTTAAATTCACGATTTAACACGAGGATATTATTTCTTATGATAGTGTCGTTACATTCAGTCGATATTATTCTTCGGCAAAGATAGCGACCAGTCTTCTTTCTCCCAGCATTTTCTTCCTGCAACCAGCGGACCCATGCAAATCGTAGTCAACATCGTAAATAGATCCGGTCCATCTTTATTTTTCAATAAGAATGTCCAACCCAGCCCAGCACATTGGCGACAGCACTTTATCCTCCGCCGTCTGGCCCTGTCAACATAGTTTTTTTTCAAAATGGTCCCTGTCAACATAGTGAATCGGGCTATAAACTGGGTTGTGCGGTCTCTGTGGCCCGTCTAACAACATGACCAGCCCAGCAGTTTTTTCTTTGGGAAAATAGGTAGCTCAGTATTTTTTTGAAGAATACCCAAGCTAGGCCTATTTGTTTTCTTCGACTTACTGGGCTGCAAATCTTTCAAGGACGAGGAGGGATGCATTCCGGCCTGGCTAAAGAATATGGTCAGTGTCTGTTAAAAGTAATATCAAAAGGGGTTGAAAATTCCAAAAAATTTATAGCAAATGGGATATTAGTTTCTTTTTTTGTTTTTGTTCTTCACTGATATATTATACTCCCTCCGTCCCAAAATTATTGTCTTCGATTTGTCTAGATACGGATGTATCAAGTATCTAGACAAATCTAAGACAAGAATTTTGGGACGGAGGGAGTATTTCACTGAATTTAACATGACATTGTACTAATTTATTTTTAAATTTGTTTTAGTATGGCTACTAATTTTTGGATTAAGAATATTTTTTCCCGAGCAAAAATTTACGAATTTTTAAAATTTCCCACATATTTAGTTAATTTTTTAACCCTGGTACTGACCAGAAAAATGGGCAGCAATTCTAAAAATGGAAAACGGGCTGCAATAAATTCCATATGAATTAGAAAATGAGTAAAAATTATAAAAATAATAGCAAATGGGTTGTACACGCCACAGATTTCGAGGCTGACTTGTTCACGCAAGGCTTTGTCAGTCAACACACGATTCTAGCAGCAGTGATTGTTGGATTTCCATCCAACGACCGACGTGCTTCTTCAATCTCTGATCTTCGTGCTCCACCCGCCTAAACTAGCGCCAACGGGACTGCCTGCTCCCACCTCTTGTGGCCCGCTGTGATGCCGCGCAGGCTTCCCTAGCCCACCCTACTCCCTCCGCTGGGCTGGCCGCACGCAATCAACTGCCTCCTTATTACGCGAAAAAATGATTACTCCCACTGACATCTGGGGTGCACCGGTTGGGAGGCTGGCCTGTGGGCCTACTAAGTTGACGTGTACGCAGGGCTTGTCAACTTAGTCAACAAACGATTCTAGAAGCAGCAACCGTTGGATTTGAATCGAACGGTCCTGCTGCTTCTTCAATCGCTGCTTTTCTTGAACCAGCCGCCCAAACCAGCGCCGGCGAGACCGCCTGCTCCTGCCTCCAGTGGCCGGCTGTCCTGTCGTTGAGGCCTCACCGCCCCCTACTACTCCCACCGCTAGCCAGGCCCTGCGGCGACGGCAGCCTCACACCGCAGTCAAACTAGTGAACCCTCGTACTCCTCTCCGCGTGGGCATCCACTGCCGCGTCTTCCCCGGCTCCGCGTCGTCCCCTTCCTAGGCCTCGCCGTCGTCCATCGCCTTGGTGCTCTCGGCGTGGGGTGATCAATGTGCTCAACGACCGACTTCCATCGGAAGAATACTGTACGTGGAGAGGCTGACAGCTGGGTCCACGGCCGCAGCTGGGTCCAAGGCCACAGCCCAGTTTTTTGTGATTTGCTAAGTAAGTCACTTTGTTAGGCCTGTTGGGCTGCAAATCTTTCAAGACGAGGAGAGCTTCATTTGGCTGGCCGGGAAAATGGCCTATCAGTAATGAGAAATGGGCTGTACATTTTTAAATCAAACCGGCAATTAGTTTCAAATTTCTTTTTTTCATTTCAAGATTTTAAATTGCATTGATTTTTATGTGTGGACAATTTGTTGGATTTTATAATGATATATATTTATTTTTAAAATTAGTTTGAATGTGACTCGAAATTTCGGGATTAAAAAGAGTTTGGACTGCACCGAAATATGCAAAATTCCGTATAATTTTTTAACTGTGGCCACAATATGGGTTGTAATACTAAAAAAAAGAATATGGGCTCCAAAAAAACCTTAGTAATTAGCAAATGGGCTGTAAATTATTAGAAATAATGGCTAATGAGTTGTATGTTGTTTTCCACATATTTGAGGCTGTCCTAAAAAAAGGTCGACGCACAAGCAGTGACTGTTGGATGTCCATCCAACGGCCGTCGTGCTTCTTCAATCTCTGCTCTTCCTGCTCCAGCCGCTCAAACAAGCGCCGACGGGACTGCCTGCTCCCTCCTCCCTGCGGCTGGCTGTGCTGCCGCGCAGGCCTCACCGCCCCACCGTACTCCCATCGCTGGCCTAGCCATCCCTCTACTCACCCACACCTGCTGTTATTCTCTAGCGATGGCAGACGAACCAGTAAACCCTCGTACAGTCGTACTCCCCTCCGCGTGGGAAACAACTGTTGAGTCTTCCCTAGTTCCGTGTCGTTCCCTTCCTAGGCCTCGCTGTCGTCCACCGCCCTGGTGCTCTTGGCGCAGCCTGGTCAACATGGTCAACGACCGACATGCATCTGAAGTGGACTGTGCATGGAGAGGCTGATAGTTGGGTCCACGGCCGCATGCAAGGAAATGCCTCCTTATTACGCGCAAAATTATGATTCATCCACCTGACATCTGGGACCCACTGAAAGGGCCTCTGTATTTCACAAAAAAAATGTTACCGCCGCTGACAGCTCGGACCCACCAGCTATATCTTCGCACGCAAGGAAGTGCCTCCTTATTACGCACAAACAATGAATACTCCCCCTGCTAGCTGGGACCCAATATAGTGGTAGGCTGACTTGTGGGCCTACTAAGTTGACGGGGACGGAGGGCTTTGTCAACTTAGTCCATATGCATGATTCTAGCTCCAGTGCCCGTACAATGTCCATTCAACGGCCATAGTGCTTTTTCAACCTCTGCTCTTCTTGCTCCAGCCGCCCAAACCAGCGCCGGTTGTTCCTCGTGCTCCTGCCTCCCATGGCCGGCTGCGATGCGGCGGAGGCCTCACCGCCCCCTACTACTCCCACCGCTGGCCAGGCCATCCCTCTACTCACCCACACCCCCTGTTATTCTGCGGCGATGGCAGCCTCACACCACAGCGAACCAGTGAACCCTCATACTCCTCTACGCGTGGGCATCCACTGCTGCGTCTTCCCTGGTTCCGCGTCGTCCCCTTCCTAGGCCTCGCCTCGTCCACTGCCCTGGTGCTCTTGGCTCGGCGTGGTCAATGTGGTCAAGGAACGGCTTCCATCGGACATGGACTGTATGTGGAGAGGCTGACAGCTGGGTCCACGACCGCAACAAGGAAGTGCCTCCTTATTACACGCAAAATAAATATTCCTCTACCTGACAGTGGGGACCCACCGGACGGGCCACCGTATTTCGTGAAAAAAAATGTTTCTCCTTGACTGCTGGGACCCACCAGCTACATCTTCGCACGCAAGGAAGTGCATCCGGGCAAAAAAAAGATTCGCCCCCGTGAATGTTGGGACCCACCAGGTACATCTTCGCATGCAAGGAAGTGCCGGACAGTCGGGACCCACCTGGTCGAAGCGTACGTAGTGTTGTCATTCTGGTCGCGAACGTGTACGTACATACTGGTCGATGTAGAGGCGCGCACGTGTCGTAGTAGAGGCGCGCACGTAGCATGTACACGTACGTACAGCGGCCAGTGTGCAAGAAAGAAAATACGGCCACGTACATACATACGGGCAGGGCCTCGAACGCCTAGTCGCGCATACGTACGGCCAGGGCTCGTGTTCATGGCTGGGTCGGAACGGAGAAACAGCGTCATCGTCGTATTCATGGAGAGCCAACCGGCTGGGTCGGAACGGAATGCGTCATCGTGTTCATCGGGGGGGCTTGGACGGAACAGCCGATGGAAACGAGACCTGGCGTACCACAGAACGGAGGAAACAACCTTGTGTTCGACCGGCCATGTTCGAAATGGGATCATGTTCATCGGGAGGGGTCTGGCGTACCGCAAAACGGAGGAAACGGACCTCCTACGGTCGAAACGGGGGTCCTGTTGATCAGGAGGGGTGTGGCGTACCGCAAAACGGAGGAAATGGACTTGTGTTGGAGCGCTACGGTCGAAATAGGGGTCCTGTTCATCTCCACCATCGACCCCCTCCAACCTCCATGGGCTATTGTTCATCCACCGTCGACCTCCTCCAGCCTCCACTTGCGACTATTCATCCACGGGCTCCTGTTCATCCAGCCTCCACCGCGCGCTACTCCACCAGCTACTGTTCAACCAGCCCTCTCCACGGGCTCCTGTTCAACCACCCCTCCACGGGCTACTATTCATCTTGCCCTCCACCGTCTATTCTTCATCCTGCCCTCCACGGGGTGGTCCTGTTCATCCTGCCCTCCAGGGGGTCCTGTTCATCCAGCCCCAACCGGCTTGATCGATCGGGGTCCTGTTCATCCCGAGGCAACACCACGGGGTACTGTTCATCCACCCCCACCGGGAACTGTTCATCCAAACCCCTCAGCAACGATCATTGTTCATCCAGAGGCAACATCGATCGGCTTCAGTTAGCAGCAGTGCGAAGGAATCGCTCGATCGGGTTCAGTTAACTACCATCGATCGATCGCTCGGGTTCAGTAACGCGTAGCCTACAGTGCAATCGCTCGGGTTCAGTTAGAGCCCAACGCCTCGCACCCACGCGCGGCGTGTACGAGATAAACGCGCATCGCTCGGCCCCGACCACCCACCGTAACCGGGAACACCCCGATATTTTCCTCGCCCTCGCTTCTACCATGGTTTTTTCCGTCATGAACGGCCCAAAGAATGTCATGCAGCTGCGTCTCCGGCCCGCCCAGGACAAAAAGCCCATTTTCTGCCATGATTTTTTGTCATAGAAGTAGGACCCACCACATCTATGATGATACCGGGTTTTGTCACAATTATCGTCATAGAAGTGTCATAGGTACGACACACACAAAATTCGTTTGGCCCAAAATGTCACAGATGTGTCTTTTTTGTAGTGTTTGTGCAATCTATTTAGCTTCTAACATTTACTGGTTGCTTGTAGGTACATATATGAGCGATACTGATCCACGCTTCGATCCCTTTTGCGTATGGGGCAATGAGATATTCATGAACAAGCGTCAAGTGAGGAAACTAAGAAAGATTGTTAGGCAAAAAAGGGGTAATTGGAATTAAGCTCTTTATTTACACTTTGTCCAAGACAACAGTGAACTTTAGGATGGTAAGTAATGTGTTGCCTTTTTCCCTGCCCACAAAAGTTACTCCATTAGACCTCAATATCTGATATTTTTCTCTTTTTAGTGGTTTCCGAAGCTATTTACTGATGATTACCTTGCAAGCTACATGACCGGAGTGGAGGCAACTAAGGTTAAAGTATATAATTCATGCTATCATGATAATGCTCTAGAAGTCTTCCTGAAGGCGGTGAAGAATGGGCGGGCGATCGTCACAAGAGGTTGGACAAAAATGGTTCGTGCCTATGGCATGAAGGAAGGCACATTACGGGCATTCCTCTTCTTCAACACCATCAGCAGTCAAAATGATTTACACTTGTCTCTTCACCTTTACCGCCTTTAAATATTGTGGTTCATCATAGTTAATTGTTGTCTAATCCTGTAATTACTGAATGTATTGTACTGACAATTTTATTTATGGATTCGTTGTTGAACCATTGCGCTGAGAATTTAAATTGCATGTTTCATATTTCAAAATGTCCGATTCGAATAATAAACTACAGGAAAAATTAAAAATATACATGAGCTAATAAAATAATGTGCACACGATTAGAAAGAAAACAGTGTGTGCAATGAAAAAAAGAGAACAGATGGTTCTTTGACGTGAAACGTTTGCGATGCCTGACGGACGCACACACGGTTTTGTATCATATGTGTGTGCCATTCATAGTAATACGGCAAACGTTTCAAACCAGTGTGCATGTGTGATAGGAACACCAATCGCACACAGTTATGAAAATGGACACCTTGGCGTTAGTAGAGGCACCGCACACATTTTACATTCTTGAACCATGTGTGATAACGTACCTATCACAAACATATCGGCAAAATAAATATTCATGTCCACCTTTTTCACATGACTATAGCGGCGTAATCGTTTGGGATGTCTCTCTGATCAGAAATGTAATGTCAAGATGTAACATGTGGGACTAGGGCGAATTCGCATACGTTTATTCTATGGCGATCGTCAGTAGCCCCTCGCCCATCCCGACAGTTTCTGGGTCGTGTGGGAAGGACCCCTTATCGCCCACACTCACTTGGCGAGGGTTCCAAATGTCGTCACGGAAAGGGGTTAAAAACCGTTTGTATAGCACCGACGCGTACCAGTGTTTCTCTCTCTTTCTGATCTTCAATACAATGATCTCTTTAAAGATCTATTCAATGTAATTCTCGCGGTGTGTTTGTTGGGATCCGATGAATTGTAAGTTTATGATCAGATTATTCGTTGAAAGTATTTGAATCTTTTCCGAGATTTATATATGTGTGATTTTATAGCCTTGTATTTCTCTCTGATCTATCAATCTCTTTTGGCCAATTAGATCGACTTATCTTCAGCGAGAGAGGTGATTGGTAGTAGGTTCAATCTTGCGGTATACTTACTTTGTGACGGGAGGAGTTGCAAGGCATGTAATTGTATTCTTGCTATTAAGGGTAAAACGATGGGGTTCGAACATATTAATTGGTCCTAATTTGTCTACATTATGTCATCGTACTCCAATCATTAATCTGTTTGTTGTGAACTTAATACCTTAAGATGCATGCTGGATAGCGGTCAAGGGGTGGAGTAATAGTAGTAGATGGAGATAGATTTTGGTCTACTTATCTTGGACATATTGCCTATATATTGATCATGCCATGAAGAATCATCATAACTACGTGATATTCTAACAATTGCCCAGTGATGAGTGATACTTTTACACTCATTCACCTTTGTTTAAACCAAGATATTTCATTTAGAAAAGAGGTATTCACTCTGATATTGCTACTAACGACTAATGAATGCAAAGGATTGCACAAATTCTCTCTTTGATGTCTTTCCATAGGAAATGGCTAAAAGGGGAAGAAATCATATGTGGGAATGGAATGGAAGGAAAGTGGAGGAAGAAAGAATCAACAACGAGCGTATGCGCGAAGACAGAACAAAATACAACGTTTCATATGGGCGCCCTCGCCCGTATGAGCGCCTATTTGGCATGGATTTCAAGGCAGGACGTCCGCCTATCTAATTTTAATTAAAGGGACCCCATCGAAATGTCGACAGAACGAGAGCACAGAAGGCAGAACCTATTCATAATCATCTCCATCCATGAACCCTAGCCGCCATTTCCATCTCCATATCCATCACCACCACCATAGTGCTTTGTCATCTATTTCATACATGTAATCGTGCATCACACAGGGCATCCATTATAAGACATATTTGCAATCAATCAATCAATCTCAAGATGTGTTCTTCAGTGTTTTCTTCTCGTGATGTGATCTCAATGTCTGAAGTTCTTGTCATGTCAACTTAGGATCCTTGGGTTCTAATGGGCGGATAAATTAGAGGCGGTCGAGTTTAGCCATTTATTGATTGTACTTGTGTAATCCTTGACCAGTTAGTGGAGGTAGGTAAATACATTGTCCTACAAACCAAATTTAAGTGTTCTGTTTGTCATACTTTCCTTGTGGGTGTAAGTTTGCCATATCATTATGTGTGATTTGTCAATGCATTCAATGTACTGACCCTTGTGGCTGCAACTTATCATGTTGCAGGATATTAAGATGATCAGTGAGACACGGTATGGTCGCGAGTCTTCGCTCGGAACTTTTGTCAGTGGGCATTGATGGGACTCATCGTTCAATTATGGTACATTTCCATTGTTATTATTGAACGGAGCTAGCTATGTGCTACACAGTTTGTAATACTTTATAATTCTATATCATACGTTGGAGTAAATAATGAACCTGTTACTTTGGTATTCATCCATACGATGTGTGCTAGCGAATCGATCAAAGGACTAGCACAGTAAATGCGGAGACTTGAATCTTATCAGGTTCGGTCATTACGACTAGATAGGGAAGATAGGAAGTAGATCCGGTGCTAGAGCAACATGGGTCTATACTCCGAGCGCCACACTTAAACACTCTGAGTACCTTAGTTAGCCCTCTCAAGAACTTGTATACATTTCATATTCATATCTAGCAAATCAAGAATAGGAGTAGGGTATTATGCCATCCATGGCAACCTCTTGTATAAATCTTTGTTTCTCTCTTGTTGCTCATTCAAAGAAAACTAGAGCATTTTATCCCCTGGTCGAACACATAAATACATGGTATTCTCGATCTCCTGTGTCTTGAGTTTACACTCCGACACTCATCGAAAGGGACCCATTTCCCCTCATCCAGGCTTGAGGACATCGCACAGTCGATCGAGAGGATATGCTCATCCAAGATCTAGGAGGAGTGTTGATATCTACTACACAACCTTCTTCTTGTAGACGTTGTTGGGCCTCCAAGTGCAGAGGTTTGTAGGACAGTAGAAAATTTCCCTCAAGTGGATGACCTAAGGTTTATTAATCCGTGGGAGGCGTAGGTTGAAGATGGTCTCTCTCAAACAACCCTGCAACCAAATAACAAAGAGTCTCTTGTGTCCCCAACACACCCAATACAATGGTAAATTGTATAGGTGCACTAGTTCGGCAAAGAGATGGTGATACAAGTGCAATATGGATGGTAGATATAGGTTTTTGTAATCTGAAAATATAAAGCAAGGTAACTAATGATAAAAGTGAGCGTAAACGGTATTGCAATGCTAGGAAACAAGGCCCAGGGTTCATACTTTCACTAGTGCAAGTTATCTCAAAAATAATAACATAATTGGATCATATAACTATCCCTCAACATGCAACAAAGAGTCACTCCAAAGTCACTAATAGCGGAGAACAAACGAATAGATTATGGTAGGGTACGAAACCACCTCAAAGTTATCCTTTCTGATCGATCTATTCAAGAGTCCGTAGCAGAATAACACCTTAAGATACAAATCAACCAAAACCCTAATGTCACCTAGATACTCCAATGTCACCTCAAGTATCCGTGGGTATGATTATACGATATGCATCACACAATCTGAGATTCATCTATTCAACCAACACAAAGAACGTCAAAGAGTGCCCCAAAGTTTCTATCGGAGAGTCAAGACGAAAACGTGTGCCAACCCATATGCATAAGTTCACGAGGTCACGGAACTCGCAAGTTGATCATCAAAACATACATCAAGTGGATCACATGATATCCCATTGTCACCAGAGATAAGCACGTGCAAGACATACATCAAGTGTTCTCAAATCCTTAAAGACTCAATCCGATAAGACAACTTCAAAGGGAAAACTCAATTCATCACAAGAGAGTAGAGGGGGAGAAACATCATAAGATCCAACTATAATAGCAAAGCTCGTGATACATCAAGATCGTACCACCTCAAGAACACGAGAGAGAGAGAGAGATCAAACACATAGCTACTGGTACATACCCTCAGCCCCGAGGGTGAACTACTCCCTCCTCGTCATGGAGAGCGCCAGGATGATGAAGATGGCCACCGGAGAGGGTTTCCCCCTTTGGCAGGGTGCCGGAACGGGTCTAGATTAGTTTTCGGTGACTACAGAGGCTTATGGCGATGGAACTCCCGATCTATTCTGCTCCCTGAAGTTTTTAGGGTATGTGGATATATATAGGAGGAAGAAGTACGTCGGTGGAGCAACGAGGGGCCCACGAGGGTGGAGGGCGCGCCCCCTGCCTCTTGGCTGCCTCGTTGATTGCCTGACGTATACTCCAAGTCTCCTGGATTGCTTCTGTTCCAAAAATAAGTTCCGTGAAGTTTCAGGTCAATTGGACTCCGTTCGATTTTCCTTTTCTGCGATACTCTAAAACAAGGAAAAAAACAGAAACTGGCACTGGGCTCTGAGTTAATAGGTTACTCCCAAATATCATATAAAATAGCATATAAATGCATATAAAACATCCAAGGTTGATAATATAATAGCATGGAACAATCAAAAATTATAGATACATTGGAGACGTATCAAGCAACCCCAAGCTTAATTCCTGCTCGTCCTCGAGTAGGTAAATGATAAAAATAGAATTTTTGATGTGGAATGCTACCTAACATATTTATCCATGTAATTCTCTTTATTGTGGCAATAATATTCAGATCCATAAGATTCAAGACAAAAGTTTAATATTGACATAAAAATAATAATACTTCAAGCATACTAATAAAGCAATCATGTCTCCTCAAAATAACATGGCCAAAGCAAGTTATCCCTACAAAATCATATAGTCTGGCTATGCTCCATCTTCACCACACAAAGTATTTAAATCATGCACAATCCCGATGACAAGCCAAGAAATTGTTTCATACTTTTGGTGTTCTCAAACTTTTTCAATCTTCACGCAATACATGAGTGTGAGCCATGGATATAGCACTATA
Organism: Triticum aestivum; assembly: GCF_018294505.1. NCBI lineage: Eukaryota > Viridiplantae > Streptophyta > Magnoliopsida > Poales > Poaceae > Triticum > Triticum aestivum. Next base: position 438,120,386 of record NC_057800.1, read on the forward strand.
GGTGGAATAGAATGGTGGTTGTGGAGAAGACAAAAAGGAGAAGATAGTCTCACATCAATTAAGCTTATCAACGGGCTATGGAGATGCCCATTAATAGATATCAATGTGAGTGAGTAGGGATTGCCATGCAATGGATGCACTAGATCTATAAGTGTATGAAAGCTCAAAAAAGAAACTAAGTGGGTGTGCATCCAACTTGCTTGCTCACGAAGACCTAGGGCATTTTGAGGAAGCCCGTCATTGGAATATACAAGCCAAGTTCTATAATGAAAGATCCCACTAGTATATGAAAGTGACTACATAGGAGACTCTCTATCATGAAGATCATGGTGCTACTTTGAAGCACAAGTGTGGTAAAAGGATAGTAGCATTGCCCCTTCTCTCTTTTTCTCTCATTTTTTTGGGCCTTCTCCTTTTTTATGGCCTTTCTCTCTTTTTTCATCCGGAGTCTCATCCCGACTTGTGGGGGAATCATAGTCTCCATCATCCTTTCCTCACTGGGACAATGCTCTAATAATGATGATCATCACACTTTTATTTACTTACAACTCAGGAATTACAACTCAATACGTAGAACAAGATATGACTCTATATGAATGCCTCCGGTGGTGTACCAGGATGTGCAATGACTTATGAGTGACATGTATGAAAGAATTATGAACGGTGACTTTGCCACAAATACAATGTCAACTACATGATCATGCAAAGCAATATGACAATGATGGAGCATGTCATAATAAACAGAACAGTGGAAAGTTGCATGGCAATATATCTCGGAATGGCTATAGAAATACCATAATAGGTAGGTATGGTGTCTGTTTTCAGGAAGGTATATGGTGGGTTTATGGTACCGGTGAAAGTTGCGCGGTACTGGAGAGGCTAGCAATGGTGGAAGGGTGAGAGTGCGTATAATCCATGGACTCAACATTAGTCATAAAGAACTCACATACTTGTTGCAAAAATCTATTATTTATCGAAACAAAGTACTACACGCATGCTCCTAGGGGGATAGATTGGTAGGAAAATACCAACGCTCGTCCTCGACCGCCACTCATAAGGAGGATAATCAATAAATAAATCATGCTCCGACTTCGTCACATAACGGTTCACCATACATGCATGCTACGGGAATCACAAACTTCAACACAAGTATTTCTCAAATTCACAACTACTCAACTAGAATGACTCTAATATCACCATCTTCATATCTCAAAACAATCATCAAGTATCAAACTTCTCATAGTATTCAATGCACTTTATATGAAAGTTTTTATTATATCCCTCTTGGATGCCCATCATATTAGGACTAAATTCATAACCAGAGAAAATTACCATGCTGTTTAGGACTCTCAAAATAATATAAGTTATGCATGAGAGTTCATCTATTTCTATAAAATAAAACCACCACCGTGCTCTAAAAAGATATAAGTGAAGCATTAGAGCAACAACAAACTACTCCGAAAGATATGAGTGAAGATCAATGAGTAACCGAATAATTATGCAACTATATGAAGACTCTCTAATATTTAAGAATTTCAGATCTTGGTATTTTATTCAAACAGCAAGCAAAACAAAAGAAAATAAAATGACGCTCCAAGCAAAACACATATCATGTGGTGAATAAAAATATAGCTCCAAGTAAAGTTACCGATGAACGAAGACGAAAGAGGGGATGCCTTCCGGGGCATCCCCAAGCTTAGGCTCTTGGTTGTCCTTGAATATTACCTTGGTGTGCCTTGGGAATCCCCTATCTTAGGCTCTTTCCACTCCTTATTCCATATTCCATCGAATCTTTACCCAAAACTTGAAAACTTCACAACACAAAACTTAACAGAAAACTCGTAAGCTCCGTTAGTATAAGAAAATAAATCACCACTTAGGTATTTTTGTGAACTCATTCTAAATTCATATTGGTGTAATATCTACTGTATTCCAACTTATCTATGGTTCATACCCTCCGATACTACTCATAGATTCATCAAAATAAGCAAACAACACATAGAAAACAGAATCTGTCAAAAACAGAACAGTCTGTAGAAATCTGTATCAAACGTATACTTCTGGAACTCATAAAATTCTCAAATAAATTTCTGGACGTGAGTAATTTATCTATTAATCATCTTCAAAAATAATTAACTAAATAGCACTCTTCAATAAAAAATGGCATCAATTCTCGTGAGCGCTAAAGTTTCTGTTTTTTATAGCAAGATCACAAAGACTTTCCCCAAGTTTTCCCAAAGGTTCTACTTGGCACAAACACTAATTAAAAGCATAAAACCACATCTAAACAGAGGCTATATGAATTATTTATTACTAAACAGGAGCAAAAAGCAAGAAACTAAAATAAAATTGGGTTGCCTCCCAACAAGCGCTATCGTTTAACGCCCCTAGCTAGGCATGATGATTTCAATGATGCTCACATAAAAGATAAGAATTGAAACATAAAGAGAGCATCATGAAGAATATGACTAGCACATTTAAGTCTAACCCACTTCCTATGCATGGGGATTTTGTGAGCAAACAACGTGTGGGAACCATAATCAACTAGCATAGGAGGGCAAAACAAGCATAACTTCAAAACTTTAAGCACATAGAGAGAAAACTTGGTATTATTGCAATTCCTACAAGCATATGTTCTTCCCTCATAATAATTTTCAGTAGCATCATGAATGAATTCAACAATATAACCATCACCTAAAGCATTCTTTTCATGATCTACAATCATAGAAAATTTACTACTCTCCACATAAGCAAAATTCTTCTCATTTGGAATAGTGGGAGCATCATAAGAAACTCGAATACTATAAATTGTTTCCACATTAAAGGAGTAATGTTCAGAAAAAGGTTAATCATAATCATGACAAGTTTTATAAATATAATCATCACTACGTTTTATAGCATATGTATCATCACAATAATTATCATAAGTAGCAACTTTATTCTCATCATAATCGATTGAAACCTCTTCCAAGATAGTGGAATCATCACTAAATAAAGTCATGACCTCTCCAAATCCACTTTCATAATTATCATAAGTAGGAGGCATGCTATCATCATTATAAATTTGCATATCAAAACTTGGGAGACTAAAAAATATCATCTTCATTAAACGTAGCATCCCCAAGCTTGGGACAAACATTAATTGCAACAAATATATTCTCAAAAACATCATATTCATCAAACATAGCATCCCCAAGCTTGGCCCTTTTCATATCATAAGCATAATCACTCTCATCATTAATAGTATGGATAGCACCAATAGTATAGCAATTATCATCATCACAATGAGAAATAGGAGCAACATCATTTGGGAGAGATACCTTTCTACCTTTACTTATCTGTCTTTTATTTTTCTTCTTCACATCATGTGTGGGTTCAATCCTCTTTTTGGAGCTCCTTATTAATGACATTGGTTGAATAGAAGGCTCCTCCTCGTTGCCTGATTCATCATGAGAAATAATAGGAGAATATTGGGAAGTCTCTTCCCTTTCGTTAGTATTCTCTTCATCTTCTATTTGTTTTCTTTTCTTTATGTAATTGGCAATATAAGGATTTTCAATGCAATGCACCGCACAATACATATAAATTTCTTCTAGATCAATATCGAGGAATTTCTCAAGGTTATATTCTGGAATATGCTTAGTTTGACGTTTCATTTCTTCATAACCCAAAAGCAAACTAAGCTCATTATGATGTGCAAGGGAAATCAAGTCATCACAATTTTTGGACACGATTCAATCATGAAACAATTTGCATTTGATATTTAAATGACCATGTTCATTGCAAAGTTCACAAGTATGGCTAAGATATTTTAAATTTTCAGCACTAACATCTAGCCTCTCTTGCAACCATTTAGTTTCCAAATACTTATGCCTCTTGCAAAATCTATCTTCCCTATTTGGTATGTACTTGCAAACTATATGCACTCCACAAAAAGTTGACATGCTTATAAGAGACATTTTCATCATGACTGGTGCAATCATCATTAGTACTATGGATATTCAAGGAGTTCATACTAACACATTGCAATCATGCTCATCATTCATAGATTTAGTGCCAAACATTTTATAGACTTCTTCTTCTAGCATTTGAGCACAATTTTCCTTTCCATCATTCTCACGAAAGATATTAAAAAGATGAAGCGTATGAGGCAAACTCAGTTCCATTTTTTTGTAGTTTTCTTTTATAAACTAAACTAGTGCTAAAACAAGAAACAAAAAGATTCGATTGCAAGATCTAAAGATATACCTTCAAGCGCTAAACTCCCCGGCAACGGCGCCAGAAAAGATCTTGATGTCTACTACACAACCTTCTTCTTGTAGACGTTGTTGGGCCTCCAAGTGCAGAGGTTTGTAGGACAGTAGCAAATTTCCCTCAAGTGGATGACCTAAGGTTTATCAATCCGTGGGAGGCGTAGGTTGAAGATGGTCTCTCTCAAACAACCCTGCAACCAAATAACAAAGAGTCTCTTGTGTCCCCAACACACCCAATACGATGGTAAATTGTATAGGTGCACTAATTCAGCGAAGAGATGGTGATACAAGTGCAATATGGATGGTAGATATAGGTTTTTGTAATCTGAAAATATAAAAACAGCAAGGTAACTAATGATAAAAGTGAGCGTAAATGATATTGCAATGCTAGGAAACAAGGCCTAGGATTCATACTTTCACTAGTGCAAGTTCTCTCAACAATAATAACATAATTGATCATATAACTATCCCTCAACATGCAACAAAGAGTCACTCCAAAGTTACTAATAGCGGAGAACAAACGAAGAGATTATGGTAGGGTACGAAACCACCTCAAAGTTATCCTTTCTGATCGATCTATTCAAGAGTCCATAGCAGAATAACACCTTAAGATACAAATCAACCAAAACCCTAATGTCACCTAGATACTCCAATGTCACCTCAAGTATCCATGGGTATGATTATAAGATATGCATCACACAATCTCATATTCATCTATTCAACCAATACAAAGAACGTCAAAGAGTGCCCTAGAGTTTCTGCCGGAGAGTCAAGACGAAAACGTGTGCTAACCCATATGCATAAGTTCACGAGGTCACGGAACTCGCAAGATGATCACCAAAACATACATCAAGTGGATCACATGATATCCCATTGTCACCACAGATAAGCACGTGCAAGACATACATCAAGTGTTCTCAAATCCTTAAAGACTCAATCTGATAAGACAACTTCAAAGGGAAAACTCAATTCATCACAAGAGAGTAGAGGGGGAGAAACATCATAAGATCCAACTATAATAGCAAAGCTCGCGATACATCAAGATCGTACCACCTCAAGAACACGAGAGAGAGAGAGAGAGAGAGAGAGAGATCAAACACATAGCTACTGGTACATACCCTTAGCCCCGAGGGTGAACTACTCCCTCCTCCTCATGGAGAGCGCCAGGATGATGAAGATGGCCACCAGAGAGGGATTCCCCCTCTGGCAGGGTGCCGGGATGGGTCTAGATTGGTTTTTGGTGGATACGGAGGCTTCTGGCGGCGGAACTCCCGATCTATTCTGCTCCTTGAAGTTTTTAGGGTATATGGATATATATATATAGGAGGAAGAAGTACGTCGGTGGAGCAATGAGGGGCCCACGAGGGTGGAGGGCGCGCCCAGGGGAGTGGGCGCGCCCCCTGCCTCATGGCTGCCTCGTTGATTGCCTGACGTATACTCCAAGTCTCCTGGATTGCTTCCGTTCCAAAAATAAGTTCCGTGAAGTTTTGGGTCAATTGGACTCCGTTTGATTGTCCTTTTCTGCGATACTCTAAAACAAGGAAAAAACAGAAACTGACACTAGGCTCTGGGTTAATAGGTTAGTCCCAAAAATCATATAAAATAGCATATAAATGCATATAAAACATCCAAGGTTGATAATATAATAGCATGGAACAATCAAAAATTATAGATGCGTTGGAGACGTATCAAGTGTTAACCAGAGTACACCTTTGTTTGCCGACCGGACAACCACCTCGTTGGAGAAGGTGTCCCAGTGAGAAGCCACAAATCAAATCAATTGTTACCAAAACCACAACAAAATCAAAAAATTCTTTGCCTTCTCCTACCCAAATGAAATCAAATCATACTAAAACCTGAACTAAATCAAAAAGTTTGATTGCCTTCTCCTACCCATACTCAAATCAAATTAAATTTTACCAAAATATAGAATATGATGGGTGTGAGATTTATGTCGAGCATGATTGATGTTGTACCACTAGAATATGTATGCCCTCGATGCAATAGACAGATAATTAGCTAGTGGAATAGTAATATATATGTGTGAAATTTCATCAATATACATGCTTGTATCTAAGGTACATAAAAAAGACTAATACATGCATAAAATGGGCTTGGATATTTTTTCTTTTCTAGCCAAAATTTTATATTTTTGTGTAGCATATCATATAAAATATTATTGAACAAAAATTAACAGGTACTTAGAGAACATGGATACACCTCGAAAAAGAGCACATGCATACATATTTGTGTATTTTTTTAACTTTTAAGCACTATTTTTGAGTTGTTCAAGAAAGAAGGGCTCCAATGACCCCATGCTCCAAATATCTTTGTGTTATGTTTGGATCGTAGTCATGCATATTTCTTGTTACATTTTTTAAGTTGGACCACCTTGTTACAAAATTCTAGATCGACCACTATGAGGTCATCTCCAATATGGTTCATCAAAACAAACACACCAAATATCCACGGACATGTTCGGACATGTGCACACATAGCGTTATGGGAGCCGATGATCATAAGTAGCCATAAAATCCGGACACACCAAATTTATGCGGACACCGACCAGGCGGCTCTAGAGGAAAAAACACATGGACTGTGAGGACATGTGATCCAATTGACAATCGGCCAATGAGACTGTCTAGACTCCCCGAAAGCTCCATCAGGTTTGGTTCGGGTTTAGGTGATTTTTGTGTATTTTATGGTTTGAACTGATTAACAAAAAATTGATGTCCCCCGCTGGGTAGCAAAAATTGTCCAAACACGTTGGCCCAAACATTTACGAGTGTTTCAATGAACCGCGTTTGTGTTGCCCTAACTCCCTACTATCGGAAATATTTTTTGGTAGATCCCTCGATAAGGTACTCTGGCCAGACAAGTAGATCGGATGTGAAACACCAAAGGGTTTACCCAAGTTCATACGCTTACTATGGATATAAAACCCTACTTCCTGCTCAATTGTATTGATTGAGTAAAGGGGTTACAAA
>NC_057800.1:438127928-438136380 GCF_018294505.1 Triticum aestivum
GGGCCCTAGGGTTTACAAGTACCTAGTCGATTAGGGTCGCGGAGGAGTCCAGTTGGGCACTGGTCGCTTTTGCGTCACATTGTTAGGGCTTCCCACAAGAACCAACCAGCTGGGCTGGCCCATTTTAACGAGTTAGTTCAGTTTTTACTACTTTTCTTTTTCTGCTCTTTCTTTTATTTTTACAATTCTTGCTTTATCAAAAAAGATCCCTTTTAAAAATGCTTGGAAATTTAAAAAATTAATTTAAAAATTATTCGAGATTTCTACAAAAAATCACGTTTCTATTTTTTTTCAAAATTTCAAAAGATGCTACCTTTTCCAAAAATTGAGAAAATGGTTGTGTTTCCAAAAAATATTCGGAATTTCAATTTTACTTTGGGATTTAAAAAAGTGTTTGGGTTTTTTTAACTTCTTTTCAAAATTATTTTGTCAATTCAAAAAATATTCAGGATTTTTTTAAAAAAAACTGCTTCTTCAAAAAATGTTTGTATTTTTCAAAATATTTCAAATTCCAATTTTTCATAGTTTTAATTTTTTGTTCCTTTTTGTAAAATTGAATTTTTTTAAAATGGTTCATTATTTCCCAAAAAACATGTTTCTTAAATGATTCTCACATTAAAAATATTCAAATATTTTTAAAATATTTATTTTCATGTGTTTCAAAAACGAATGGAAAAAGAAAAAAATGATCCCTACAGTAGTTGATCGCTTACAGTAGCGTGGTCGCTGCAACACACGACAGTCCGTCCTAGTAGGGGTGCTCCCTGTGCGGGACGCCGACTATACGAGGCCTCTTATACGGCGCAGCACGCGCTGCGAAGGAAGCGGGCGCGCACCCCCCACTCCCCGTCTGGGCCGGCTCATGTGTGGCCGGGACGCTGCCTTTTTTGTGGATGTTTCCTTTTTTTCTGTTTTCCTGTTCTTTTTTCTTTTTTTCAATAATTCAGGATATCAAAAGGTCTTAAATTTAAGAAAAGTTGCTAATTTTGAATAAAACAATCATGATTTCTCAAAAAAAAAGTAGGGGTGCTCCCTGTGTGGCAGGCCAACTATACGCCACATAGTAGTGGCGGATCCTATTTGACGCGTGCGTGCGTGAGGGAGCCGTGGTTTTGCTGAAGCGAGCTCCACATTGGGCCGGCCTATGTACGTATTTCGTGTGCCGTTTTACTTCGCTGTTTTCTGCAGAGTTTTTTTTTTCATTTTTCTTCTATGGTTTTTTGCTTCCAGTTTTCACTGTTTCTTCCCGGTTTTTAGTTGTTGTGTTCCCTTTTTATTTGTCTATTTTGGTTCTCTTTTTTCTTTCATTTTTTATTTTACCGACTTTTCTCTATTTGTTTTTCTCTTTCTCTTTTCATCCCTATTATATAAAAAGTTTACCGCGTATTAGAAAATGGTCATCGTATTAAGAAGATATACATCATATGATATGAAAACGTTCGCCTTGCGTTATAAAAATTTCCATCATGTATTACAAAAATATGTATCATATATTATGAAATTACTAATGTATTTCTTTTACTAAATGTTCAATGTGTATTCCAAAATTATTCAACGCGTATATTTGTATTTTATAAAAAATGTTCAACATGTATTAAAACAGTTCATTGTGTAATACAAAAAAAGCAATCGTGTACTATTTAAGTGTTCAACGAATATAAAGAAAATGTTCAACATATATTTCAAACATTCATTGTACATTTTTCGAAATTTTCAAAAGAATACGATACTTAAACTTTTGCGCCTATAATTTATCAATAGAACTCACCAGTTCCAGCGGTTAGTAGCACTCGTTCACATTTCGCAAAAAAAAGGAGCACTCGTTCACAAGAGGGAGGTCACGAGAATGAGCGCCTATTTGTTTTTTTTTTTTGAGTCCGCGCCTATTTGTTTTAGTTGTCCAAAAGCTCGTTCACCTCCTGATGGGCCGCGACCGATTCGCTCTGCCTTCAGCGAAGACTCTACTATTTGCCGCCTACGGGCTGCAAATAAGAGCTCCCTCCAAGGAGCTCCCCTATTTCTCGCTTTAAGCAAGCAAAGGGGATGCCTCACGTCTGGGTAGCACGGATGGGCCGGCCCATCAGCGCGGGAGTGCACGGCCTAATTATTTTTCCTGTTTTCCATTCTATTCCCTCCGTCCCAAAATAAGTGTCTCAACTTTGTACTAACTTTAGTACAAAGTTGTATTAAGCTTGAGACACTTATTTTGAGATGGAGGGAGTAGTTTTTTGCTTTATTTTCGTACTTTTCATCATACAAAACAACCTCTTTAAAAATACATTTGAAAACTGTTCAAAAGGTATTTGAAAAATATTGAATGTTTATTTAAAAAATGTTGAACAAGTATTTGAGAAAAATGTTGAACAACTATCTGAAAATTATGAATAAGTATTTTAAATGTTGAACAAGTATTTTAATTTTTTAATAACTATTAAATATTGTCAAATGAGTATTAGAAAAATGTTGAACGAGTACTTAAAAATGTTGAATAAGTATTAAAAAAATATTTAATGTGTATTTGAAAAATGTTGAACATGTATTTTAAAAATGCTGAATAAGTATTAAAATGCCGTGCAATTATTTCAAAAATGTTGAATAAGCATTCGGACAATGTTGAACGAGTATACAGAAAATGTCAATCACTTACTAAAGAAATGTTTTTTTACATATATAAAAATGTAGAGTGAAAGCGAAAACAAACATAAGAAAAATCAAAAGTGGAAAATGAATAACAAAAGCAAACAAAAATGGAGAAGAAATAAGAAAACTAAACAAAGAATGGAGAAGAAAAAAGAAAACCAAACAAAAAACAAAGAAAACCTTGTCAAAAAACAAAAACAAGAAACACAAAATGATGAAGAACGCATGAAAACTATTGAAAAACCCGATGAAATGGAGAAAGAAACAAAGCAAAGTCGGTGAAAACCCGAAAAAACGAAAACGAAAACCTGAAAAGTATTGTATATCCGGATTTTTTTTACTTCATTCAGCTCGCGCCCTATGTTCCTGACAAGAACTAGGCATTTGCTTAGTGGTAGCACCGTAATGAAGCAAACAAGATATCTTGGGATTTTAGAGCCTTCGATCCATCTGTCTTCCCAGAAGAGAGTTGAGGCGCCATCTCTCACTGTCGCTCGTGAGGCAGCCTGGAACAGTTGCATCGCCTCCTGAGGCACTGTAACATCAAACTCCACCCATGGTCGCTGATGGTCTGTACGCTGGAGCCATGGCCTGCACCGCCAAGTTTGGGTGAGCTCTAATTGCAAAAAAGCCCGAACAGTGCAACAGGCAGCGATGGAGGGCATGTGGGTCTCTAATGTCGGGCCAGAGATGTTGGACCACGAGATTCATGAGTACCTTGGTCTCTGGACGGCCATGCAGCAAGTGAAACTCAACCACACCAACTCCGACTCGATAGCCTGGGTTTGGGAGAAAATCAAAGCCTTCTCGGCTCGTTCGGCATATGCGGCAAAATACTGGGCAAGAGAGGTTAGCTCCACGACCACATTCACTTGGAAGTCAAGAGCGCCCCAATAATGCCACTTCTTCGCTTGGCTCGCACTCCAGAACAGATGTTGGACCTCAGATAGGCTAGAGAGGCGTGGCCTTGATCACCAGGAGGCTTGCCCGTTTTGTGATCAAGAGAAAGAAACCGTAGATCACATTCTCCTCACTTGTGTCTTTGCACGGCAACTGTGGAAAATCATTGGTGAGGGCCTTAATAGGCCGGACTGGGTACCGGATCAGGAGTCCAAACGGTTCCCGTGGTGTGCAAATGTGCAGATCAGCGCAGCTTTTACAAAGGAGGTGCGAGCAGTGCTCTTACTTGTTCTCTGGGAGCTGTGGAAGCATAGAAACTCCATAGTGTTCGATGCTTGCTCTCCATCTATGACCAGACTAGCGAAGACCATCATGCAGGAGTCGTCCGAAGTTTTCGTGGTGGGGCCTACACGGGCTCGATCGTACAACACCGTCATGTACAAGGCAGTGCACATGACATACGAAGCGTCCCCGAGTCGGCATAGCCAAGGACTCTTTAAGACACAACGAGACCACTGTAAAACCAACCGTGGATAGGCGGACCACTAGACGTCGAACCCCAATTTCATACCATACATCTGTTGAAAGATATCCTAAGAGCTACTTGAATTCCCACTTATAAACTCCCGAAACTTTTCGGTTATGCAATCAGGTGTTGGGGATACAGGGGAAGCATAATATCTCACCCAAATCTTGCAAATCCTACATCCAACTGTATCCATCCTTCAACACATAACCAAGAAACCTTCGGAAATCATTTACCTCAACCTTCGAAAAACATCCGTTATACGAGTTATGGCAATACTCCCGAACTCCCGCCCCAGTACTGGGTGGCGTCGAGGTTATCTCACCAACAACTGCATAAAAAAGATTTTCTATGTCGGCGAAACTAAACTCAGGTATTCCAGAACTGCAATGATAAAATTTGACGACAACACCTTGGAGCTCAACTCCCCGGGACACTGCCACAACCCCTAAATGGCAGGAGGCATCAAGAACAATGTTCTCGTCACAAAACCATCGGAACAATTCCAAGATACACGCGTGATCCTAAATTTTTTTAGTGAAATTTGAGAAGAGAAGAGTCAAAACTCTACGTCAGGATGTCTCACTAGAGCGACGAAGGGACTAAGGAGTAAAAAGAATTCCTAACTCTCTGATATATATAATCCTAAATGACTCAAAACATTTTTCTAGACTCAACAACGCCAGCTATTCGATCAAGCAGGGGGCTCCTAAAGTCGGGGAAGGCTCTGATACCAACTTGTAACGCCCTCGATGCGGCTATATCTCCCACGTGTCGAAGCACGACTTAGAGGCATAACCGCATTGAAAGCAATGTCGCAAGTGAGGTAATCTTCACACAACCCATGTAATACATAAGGGAAAGAGATACATAGCTGGCTTACACTCGCCACTTCACACAAATACATGAATAAAGCATTACATCAACCAGTTACAAACAAGGTCCGGCTACGGAACCAAAATAGAAGAAGACTACCCCAAATGCTACATAGATCCCCGATCGACCCCAACTGGGCTCCACTACTGATCAACTAGAACGAAACAACTCAAAGGACAAGATCTTCATCGAGCTCCTCCTTGAGCTTGGTTGCGTCACCTGCTCGGTAACATCGGCACCTGCAAACTGGTTTTGGAAGTATCTGTGAGTCACGGGGACTCAACAATCTCACACCCTCGCGATCAAGACTATTTAAGCTTATGGGTAAGGTAAAAGGTATGAGGTGGAGCTGTAGCAAGCGACTAGCATATATGGTGGCTAACATGTACGCAAAAGAGAGGGAGAAGAGAAGGCAAAGCACGATCATGAAACTATGATCAAGAAGTGATCCTAGAACAACCTACGTCAAGCATAACTCCAACACCGTGTTCACTTCCCGGACTCCGCCGGAAAGAGACCATCGTGGTAACACGCGGTTGATGTATTTTAATTAAGGTCAACTTCAGGTTTTCTACAACCGGACATTAACAAATTCCCATCTGCCCATAACCGCGGGTACATCGAAAGTTCAAATCCCTGCAGGGGTGTCCCAACTTAGCCCATCACAAGCTCCCATGGTCAACGAAGGATATTCCTTCTAGCGGGAAGACCCGATCAGACTCGGAATCCCGGTTATAAGACATTTCGACAATGGTAAAACAAGACCAGCAAAGCCACCCGAATGTGCCGACAAATCCTGATAGGAGCTGCACATATCTCGTTCTCAGGGCACACCGGATTGTCCAAACTTCCGGTAGGCCAGCCCAGAGTTGCCCCTGGTGGCCACCGGCGGCTGACAAGGTGGACCAACACTCAGAGGAGCACTGGCCCGGGGGGGTTAAAATAATGATGACCCTCGAGAGCGTGACTCCCAAGGGAAAAGAAAAGGCTAGGTGGCGAATGGTAAAACCAAGGTTGGGCCTTGCTGGAGGAGTTTTATTCAAAGCGAACTATCAAGGGGTTCCCATTATAACCCAACCACGTAAGGAACGCAAAATCCGGGAACATAACACCGATATGACGGAAACTAGGGCGGTAAGAGTGGAACAAAACACCAGGCATAAGGCCGAGCCTTCCACCCTTTACCAAGTATATAGATGCATTAATTAAATAAGATATATTGTGATATCCCAACAAGTAAACATGTTCCAACAAGGAACAACATCTCCATGTTCCAACAAGGAACAAACTTCAATCTTCACCTGCAACTAACAGCGCTATAAGAGGGGCTGAGCAAAGCGGTAACATAGCCAAACAACGGTTTGCTAGGACAAGGTGGGTTAGAGGTTTGGTTTAACAATATGGGAGGCATGATAAGCAAGTGGTAGGTATCACAGCATAGGCATAGCAAAAGTGCGAGCATCTAGCAAGCAAAGATAGAAGTGATTTCGAGGGTATGGTCATCTTGCCTGAAATCCCGCAAGGAAGAAGAACGAGTCCATGAAGAAGACAAACGGACGTAGACGAACGGGTCCTCACAAATGCGACGTTACCTGAACCAACCCAAAGAATCAAACACCGGAAAGAAGCACACAACATAGTAAACAACCAACACATGAACATGGTATGATATGCGGGATGCGATATGCGATGCATATGCATGATTTGGAAAGGAATGATGAAACCTTGAATCAACTTGGAAATCCAAGAGTGCCACTAGAAAGGCGAGGTGATTTCGGTTGAAATCGATATAAAGATCACCAGAATCGGATGCACGGTTTGGAAATGGCAAGCAAAACAAATATGGCACCGGTCTGCGATAATCAGCAAGTAGCCATCTAAATGCATCAAGATAAATATGCTACAGCACCCAAGCATGGCAACAAAATACATGGCAGGGATCCACTCAAGATGCTTGACAAAAGATGAACACTGAGCTATGCCTAATTCATCCATTAACAGGTTCAAACAAGCATGGCAAAAGTGCAAATGATAACAGGTTTCAGACTTAGTGAAATTAACACAAGTCTAGAATTTATCATCAGGAAGCACACTTTAGAGCATGAAAACCACATACTATAGGAACATATCATGGCAAAGCAAGGCATGGCATGAAGCTACTCAAAGCACTTAACAAAAGTCCCTTAGTGACCTTGAGCCAAAATGGATCGGAAAATACAATTGCAAGCATGTGAACATGGAAAAAACATAAACAGATCTCAGACTTAGTGAAAAACTGGAGCATGCAAATCAGTTAACGAGTAGGCATGTTTACGAGCTCGATGCACTCACTACAGAGCATGGCATGACAAACTAAGCATACACCCATCAAGAATACATGGCATAGAAGCTAGGCATGGCAAGAACAACAACATAGCATGCACAGATCAATAGCAACATCCTCGGCAAAATCGCTAACAAGTCAACAATCTGCCAGGATTCACGATATAGCAAAAGTAGAACTCGATTGACTCAAGCTAGGGTGCTCCATAAATGCAAACAAAGACATTCATGGATAGAGCACCACAATGTTAGCAAAACATCCTTACTGGTAATCCTCAAAAGAGGCACGGATCACTAGGAAACAACATGAACATATGGCATAACGACAAAATCAGGACAAGGACTTAGTAAAATTCTAAGTCCCTGAAATCAGCATTACCGATTACGCTACTTTGCAAGCTTGTGCTAGTCACCACATATATCATAAAAATACATAGTAAGCACCTCTGTAAACATGGCATGGCATATAACAAAACACATGTAGAGCTCAGAAACATAGCATGCACACAATAATCATGGCAAAAATGACAAAATGTCATTTCCTGAAACAGATCTGCCAAATTACTCATGTAGCCCTCTTCCAATGACATTTCGGGCATCAAGATGAGCTCAAATGAAAATGATGCAATGAGATGAAATGATGTAATCATCGGGACAAACATTTTGATATGCTACACGCTCAAAACGGAGCTATGGATGCAAAGTTACGACATGATGAATAGAGGCATATGAATTTGGAAACTTCGGGGACTTAGTGGAATTTTACCTCCGCGGAAATTCAACGCGGGATGAGGATATCCGGGACGTGGGGAAAGAGCCGTTTGGTTCCGGGGATTGGTGGATCTGGTCCACCCGACCAGTTCCGGCCGGAGTGAAGGAAGATGCCGGCGAGGGGCGGCTCGAGCTCCGGCGAGCTCGCGTCTCCGGCGAGGGTGAGGAACGGCGTCGGGAAAGGAGGAGAGGGCCGACGTGCTCGGGTCGGCGGCACGCAGTCCGGCAGGGTCGGCGGTCGAAGGTGGCTGCGTCGGCGAGAGCAGCTTGGGGCGGCGGGGGCGCACCGGCGTGCGAGCTGGCGACAGCGGCGGAGATGGCGGCGCGGCGGCGCAGGCATTCCGGCGATGCGGCCGACGAGGTTCCGGTGAGCAGGGGCGCCTAGCACGCGGGTGGTGGAGACCGATCCAGGCGGCG
>NC_057800.1:438136826-438165345 GCF_018294505.1 Triticum aestivum
GCTGCGGGATTGGGCGCGGGGGCGGCGGCGATGACGTGTCGGCCCCTGGTTGGCCGGAGCGAGGTGGCCGGCGGCGGTGGACATGTCCGGTGCGGCGCGGACATGTCCGGTGGCGCGAGGAGGAAGACGCTAGGGTTTCATCCGTGATTTTTCGGAGGGGATCACATATATATAGGTAGAGGGAGCTAGGAGAGTCCAAATGAGGTGCGGTTTTCGGCCACGCGCGTGATCGAATGACCGAGAGGATGGAAGGAGTTTAAGTGGGTTTTGGGCCACTTTGGAAGGGTGTTGGGCTGCAACACACACGAGGCCTTTTCGGTCCCTCGGTTAACCGTTGGAGTATCAAACGAAGTCCAAATGGCACGAAACTTGACAGGCGGTCTACTTGTAGTAAACCAAGGCCGCGTGGCAAGTCTCGGTCCAATCCGAAAACGTTTAGCACCCGCACAGGAAAAGAGGTAGAAAGGGACACCGGGTGACATAGGAGCGTCGGATTGCAAAACGGACAACGGGGAAAATGCTCGGATGCATGAGATGAACATGTATGCAAATGAAATGCGCATGATGACATGATATGCAATGCATGACACACAAGCAATGACAATGCAATAATAGTGAATAACTGGAGGACACCTGGCACATCGGTCACGGGGCATTACATGCACGTATTGGAAACAAGCCGGGATCTTCAAGGAAAGCGTGGAGCCGATGCTACAAGCATTAGCTAGGTGGTAGATAGGAGGAGTTAATCTTGTATTTGGACCTTAGGGTGGAATTGGTGTACATGTAATTTGTAACATCCAACGTGGAGGGACTTCGTTTCCCACCCTCTCTTTAATATATAGTACACACACTCATGCGCATCCGAGAAAAAAAAGATATCTTGGGATCGAACCCCGTGCCGCGTGAGTCCTCTCCTTTATTTTCTTTTATTGCGCTAACGGGCCAGCCCTTTACTGTAGAGTCGACACAAGAGATCCTGTACCACTCGCTTTAAGCAAAAAATAGTCACCGTGCCCCTCCAAGTTCTTCCGGTCCTTCTATCCATTAGGACCGTAGGTCCTTACTATTTTGCGCCTAGGTCGATTCTCTGGGGCAGCCCATTCCAATATTTCTCCTTGTGGGTTTTGGAAAGGAAGAAAACTGTTTTTTTTTCTTTCTTTATTCTTAGTGCCCTTTTCATTTTTATTTCTTCTTCTTTTTCCATTTCCATTTTTCTATTATACATGTCGTTTTTCTTTTCAAACCCATGAACTTGTTTCAAACTCGTAAACTTTTTCTAAATCCACAATTTTTTCTGAAGTACATGATTTTTCTATGAAAATTGTGCACACTTTTAATATTCACAAACAAATGAGAACAATTTTTAATTTCTTTATCTTTTTTAAATGCAAAAATATTTATAGTTACATTTTTTAATCCAAGACCATTGGTGAAATTCATTAGAATTTTTCAATTTTTGGAGGAATTTGTTAAATTTGTAAAAAAAATACGATCATTTTCTGAATTTTCCATTTTTTACAATTCTTCATTTTTTAGACAATTCCAGTATTTAATTCCACTTTCCTGAATATATTTTTGAAAATTCGTGAATATTTTTTAATCATGAACATATTGTGCAATCTGAAGTTTTGGGGGGTTAATGAATACTTTTTAATTTTTTTTTGAAATTTTAAACCATTTTTGAAATCTTGAACATATTTGTAAATAAAAAAATTAAAATAAAATAAACACATGGGCGCCACACCCCACAATGTGCCGGCCGTCTAGCCCAAATCACGTGTGGAAGTACGTGTTTGTTGCGCGATCACCTTGTAGTGCGGAGAAAATCTTTTCCCTCAGGTTAGGGTTCCCTCTCCTCTCGGGCGGCGACGGTGATCGCTATTCCCGTTGAGACCCGATCCTCTTTGTTGTACCTATCACCGTTCATCGGAGCCCGACGCTCCGGCAACACGGGGGTGGTGGCGGCGGTAGGGAGCACCCCGCCCGCGTGACTTTTCCACGGGCAAGAGATCTAATGGCGACCGGGGCTTCAGGATCGGGGGTGACCGATCTGGAGTCCATGATGGAAGAGCTTGGCCTGAACGAAGGCAACCTTCAAGATGTGATGGTTGAGGATGACGATCTGCCGGAGGAAGCTGTCAGGTGGATGGCGATCGTTCGCGTACACACGGATAAAGCTTACAGTCAGTACTGGTTCTACCGGGATATGAGGGCGGCGTGGGATCTCGCTCGAGAAGTTAAGATCCGCCCCTCGAGGATAATCTATACACCATGCAGTTCATGTGCCTTGGAGACTGGGAGAGAGTAATGGAGGAGGGTCCCTGGCAGTACAAATGCAAAGTAGTGGTGGTCGAGCCCTATGATGGCTTCACCAGGCCGTCGGCGGTTGCTCTAGACAAGGTGGAAATCTAGGCTCAAATCCATGACTTCCCTGATGGTTATTTCCCCTTGATCAAATCCCTTGCAGCAACCATTGGTGAATATATTTACCATGAGCCGAGGTCTCAAGACTTCGAAGGCAATTTTGTGCGCGTCCGCGTAAAGATAAACGTCACCGAGCCGCTCAAGAACGCAGTCTCACTGGTCAAGAAAAAGAAAAGAGAGATTTTCAGAGTTAAATATGAGAGACTGCCGGATTGGTGCGCGGTTTGCGGTCTCTTGGGTCATATGCACAAAGAATGTGGTGACGGCGTCCATGACCCCAAAACCCTAGTCTTCAAAGATCTACGGGCCTCTTGGTTCCGCGGCCTTGGACAAGGTCCAGGGGAGGGCAAGGCAGGCCGAGGAGGTAGAGGTGCAGGGGGTAGAGGCAACTCCAGAGGAGACCGTGGTGGACGCGGTCAGGGTCAGCGTAGTCAGAATCATGAAGGGGAGATGCAGGTCGACCCAGAATCAGCTGCTGACCTGGAGATGGGAGAAGCGAACATGAACAGAAAGAGATGAGTAACTATTCCTCTCCTCACAGCTCCGAATGCGTCAAACCCATAGAATGATCAATCAACGGTAGCGACGGGTGTGGCCCCTGCAAGCTCCCCGCTAAGCAAGACCCAAAGGAGACAAGAACAACCTTGATGTCTACTACACAACCTTCTTCTTGTACACATTGTTGGGCCTCCAAGTGCAGAGGTTTGTAGGACAGTAGCAAATTTCCCTCAAGTGCATGACCTAAGGTTCATCAATCCGTAGGAGGCGTAGGATGAAGATGGTCTCTCTGAAGCAACTCTACAACCAAATAACAAAGAGTCTCTTGTGTCCCCAACACACCCAATACAATGGTAAATTGTATAGGTGCACTAGTTCGGCGAAGAGATGGTGAAACAAGTGGTATATGGATAGTAGATAAAGGTATTTGTAATATGAAATAATAAAAACAGCAAGGTAGCAAATGGTAAAGGTGAGCGTAAACGGTATTGCAATGATGGTAAACAAGGCCTAGGGTTCATAGGGTTCATACTTTCACTAGTGTAAGTCCTCTCAACAATACTAACATAATTGGATAACATAACTATCCCTCAACATGCAACAAAGAGTCACTCCAAAGTCACTAATAGCAGAGAACGAACGAAGAGATTATGGTAGGGTACGAAACCACCTCAAAGTTATTCTTTCCAATCAATCCGTTGGGCTATTCCTATAAGTGTCACAAACAACCCTAGAGTTCGTACTAGAATAACACCTTAAGACACAAATCAACCAAAACCCTAATGTCACCTAGATACTCCAATGTCACCTCAAGTATCCATGGGTATGATTATACGATATGCGTCACACAATCTCAGATTCATCTATTCAACCAACACAAAGGACCTCAAAGAGTGCCCCAAAGATCTATCAGAGAATCACGACGAAAACGTGTGCCAACCCCTATGCATAGGTTCATGAACCCACAAGTTGGTCACCTTAACATACATCAAGTGGCACGCGGTATCCCATTGTCACCACAGATATCCACGGCAAGACATGCATCAAGTGTTCTCAAATCTTTAAAGACTCGATCCGATATGATTACTTCAAAGGGGAAACTCAATTCATTACAAGAGAGAAGAGGGGGAGGAGAAACATAAGATCCAACTATAATAGCAAAGCTCGCGATACATCAAGATCGTATCATCTCAAGAACACGAGAGAGAGAGAGAGATCAAACACATAGCTACTGGTACATACCCTCAGCCCCGAGGGAGAACTACTCCCTCCTCGTCATGGAGAGCACCGGGATGATGAAGATGGCCACCGGAGAGGGATTTCCCCCTCCGGCAGGGTGCCGGAACAGGTCTAGATTGGTTTTCGGTGGCTATGGAGGCTTCTGGCGGCGGAACTCCAGATCTATTGTGTGTTTTGGAAGTTTTAGGGTATATGGAGTTATATAGGCAGAAGAACCACGTCAGGGGAGCCACGGGGGCCCCACGAGGCAGGGGGCGCGCCCTAGGGGGGTTGGGCGCGCCCCCCACCCTCATGGGCAGCTCCCGTATCTTCTGACGTGGGGTCCAAGTCCATCAGGTGTGTTTCCTTCCAAAAATAACTTCTCCAGTTGATTTCATTCCGTTTCGACTCCGTCTGATATTCCTTTTATTTGAAACACGGAAATAGGCATAAAACAGCAAATCTGGGCTGGGCCTCCGGTTAATAGGTTAGTCCCAAAAGTAATATAAAAGTGGATAATAAAGCCCAATATTGCCTAAAACAGTAGTTAATATAGCATGGAGCAATAAAAAATTATAGATATGTTGGAGACGTATCAAGCATCCCCAATCTTAATTCCTGCTCGTCCTCGAGTAGGTAAATGATAAAAAAGATAATTTTTGATGTGGAATGCTATTTGGCATAATTTCAATGTAATTCTTCTTACTTGTGATATGAATATTCAGATCCATAAGATTCAAGACAAAAGTTCATATTGACATAAAAAATAGTAATACTTCAAGCATACCAACCAAGCAATTATGTTTTATCAAAATAACATGGCCAAAGAAAGCTATCCCTACAAAATCATATAGTCTAGCTATGCTCCATCTTCACCACACAAAATATTTAAATCATGCACAACCCCGATGACAAGCCAAGCAATTGTTTCATACTTTTGATGTTCTCAAACTTTTTCAATCTTCACACAATACATGAGCGTGAGCCATGGATATATCACTATAGGTGGAATAGAAGGGTGGTTGTGGAGAAGACAAAAAGGGAGAAGATAGTCTCACATCGACTAGGCGTATCAACGGGCTATGGAGATGCCCATCAATAGATATCAATGTGAGTGAGTAGGGATTGCCATGCAACAGATGCACTAGAGCTATAAGTATATGAAAGCTCAAAAGGAAACTAAGTGGATGTGCATCCAACTTGCTTGCTCATGAAGACCTAGGGCAATTTGAGGAAGCCCATCATTGGAATATACAAGCCAAGTTCTATAATGAAAGATCCCACTAGTATATGAAAGTGACTACATAGGAGACTCTCTATCATGAAGATCATGGTGCTACTTTGAAGCACAAGTGTGGTAAAAGGATAGTAGCATTGCCCCTTCTCTCTTTTTCTCTCATTTTTTTGGGCCTTCTCCTTTTTTATGGCCTTTCTCTCTTTTTTCGTCCGGAGTCTCATCCCGACTTGTGGGGGAATCATAGTATCCATCATCCTTTCCTCACTGGGACAATGCTCTAATAATGATGATCATCACACTTTTATTTACTTACAACTCAAGAATTACAACTCAATACGTAGAACAAGATATGACTCTATATGAATGCCTCCGGTGGTGTACCAGGATGTGCAATGACTTATGAGTGACATGTATGAAAGAATTATGAACGGTGACTTTGCCACAAATACAATGTCAACTACATGATCATGCAAAGCAATATGACAATGATGGAGCATGTCATAATAAACAGAACAGTGGAAAGTTGCATGGCAATATATCTCGGAATGGCTATAGAAATACCATAATAGGTAGGTATGGTGTCTGTTTTCAGGAAGGTATATGGTGGGTTTATGGTACCGGTGAAAGTTGCGCGGTACTGGAGAGGCTAGCAATGGTGGAAGGGTGAGAGTGCGTATAATCCATGGACTCAACATTAGTCATAAAGAACTCACATACTTGTTGCAAAAATCTATTATTTATCGAAACAAAGTACTACACGCATGCTCCTAGGGGGATAGATTGGTAGGAAAAGACCAACGCTCGTCCTCGACCGCCACTCATAAGGAGGACAATCAATAAATAAATCATGCTCCGACTTCATCACATAACGGTTCACCATACGTGCATGCTACGGGAATCACAAACTTCAACACAAGTATTTCTCAAATTCACAACTACTCAACTAGCATGACTCTAATATCACCATCTTCATATCTCAAAACAATCATCAAGTGTCAAACTTCTCATAGTATTCAATGCACTTTATATGAAAGTTTTTATTATATCCCTCTTGGATGCCCATCATATTAGGACTAAATTCATAACCAAAGAAAATTACCATGCTGTTTAGGACTCTCAAAATAATATAAGTGATGCATGAGAGTTCATCTATTTCTATAAAATAAAACCACCACCGTGCTCTAAAAAGATATAAGTGAAGCACTAGAGCAACAACAAACTACTCCGAAAGATATGAGTGAAGATCAATGAGTAACCGAATAATTATGCAACTATATGAAGACTCTCTAATATTTAAGAATTTCAGATCTTGGTATTTTATTCAAACAGCAAGCAAAACAAAAGAAAATAAAATGACGCTCCAAGCAAAACACATATCATGTGGTGAATAAAAATATAGCTCCAAGTAAAGTTACCGATGAACAAAGACGAAAGAGGGGATGCCTTCCGGGGCATCCCCAAGCTTAGGCTCTTGATTGTCCTTGAATATTACATTGGGGTGCCTTGGGAATCCCCTATCTTAGGCTCTTGCCACTCCTTATTCCATATTCCATCGAATCTTTACCCAAAACTTGAAAACTTCACAACACAAAACTTAACAGATAACTCGTAAGCTCCGTTAGTATAAGAAAATAAATCACCACTTAGGTATTTTTGTGAACTCATTCTAAATTCATATTGGTGTAATATCTACTGTATTCCAACTTATCTATGGTTCATACCCTCCGATACTACTCATAGATTCATCAAAATAAGCAAACAACACATAGAAAACAGAATCTGCCAAAAACAGAACAGTCTGTAGTAATATGTATCAAAGGTATACTTCTGGAACTCATAAAATTCTCAAATAAATTTCTGGACGTGAGTAATTTATCTATTAATCATCTGCAAAAATAATTAACTAAATAGCACTCTTCAATAAAAAATGGCATCAATTCTCGTGAGCGCTAAAGTTTCTATTTTTTATAGCAAGATCACAAAGACTTTCCCCAAGTTTTCCCAAAGGTTCTACTTGGCACAAACACTAATTAAAAGCATAAAACCACATCTAAACAGAGGCTATATGAATTATTTATTACTAAACAGGAGCAAAAAGCAAGAAACTAAAATAAAATTGGGTTGCCTCCCAACAAGCGCTATCGTTTAACGCCCCTAGCTAGGCATGATGATTTCAATGATGCTCACATAAAAGATAAGAATTGAAACATAAAGAGAGCATCATGAAGAATATGACTAGCACATTTAAGTCTAACCCACTTCCTATGCATGGGGATTTTGTGAGCAAACAACGTGTGGGAACCATAATCAACTAGCATAGGAGGGCAAAACAAGCATAACTTCAAAACTTTAAGCACATAGAGAGAAAACTTGGTATTATTGCAATTCCTACAAGCATATATTCTTCCCTCATAATAATTTTCAGTAGCATCATGAATGAATTCAACAATATAACCAGCACCTAAAGCATTCTTTTCATGATCTACAATCATAGAAAATTTACTACTCTCCACATAAGCAAAATTCTTCTCATTCGGAATAGTGGGAGCATCATAAGAAACTCGAATACTATAAATTGTTTCCACATTAAAGGAGTAATGTTCAGAAAAAGGTTAATCATAATCATGACAAGTTTTATAAATATAATCATCACTACTTTTTATAGCATATGTATCATCACAATAATTATCATAAGTAGCAACTTTATTCTCATCATAATCGATTGAAACCTCTTCCAAGATAGTGGAATCATCACTAAATAAAGTCATGACCTCTCCAAATCCACTTTCATAATTATCATAAGTAGGAGGCATGCTATCATCATAATAAATTTGCATATCAAAACTTGGGAGACTAAAAAATATCATCTTCATTAAACGTAGCATCCCCAAGCTTGGGACAAACATTAATTGCAGCAAATTATTCTCAAAAGCATCATATTCATCAAACATAGCATCCCCAAGCTTGGCCCTTTTCATATCATAAGCATAATCACTCTCATCATTAATAGTATGGATAGCACCAATAGTATAGCAATTATCATCATCACAATGAGAAATAGGAGCAACATCATTTGGGAGAGATACCTTTCTACCTTTACTTATCCGTCTTTTATTTTTCTTCTTCACATCATGTGTGGGTTCAATCCTCTTTTTGGAGCTCCTTATTAATGACATTGGTTGAATAGAAGGCTCCTCCTCGTTGCCTGATTCATCATGAGAAATAATAGGAGAATATTGGGAAGTCTCTTCCCTTTCGTTAGTATTCTCTTCATCTTCTATTTGTTTTCTTTTCTTTATGTAATTGGCAATATAAGGATTTTCAATGCAATGCACCGCACAATACATATAAATTTCTTCTAGATCAATATCGAGGAATTTCTCAAGGTTATATTCTAGAATATGCTTAGTTTGACGTTTCATTTCTTCATAACCCAAAAGCAAACTAAGCTCATTATGATGTGCAAGGGAAATCAAGTCATCACAATTTTTGGACACGATTCGATCATGAAACAATTTGCATTTGATATTTAAATGACCATGTTTATTGCAAAGTTCACAAGTATGGCTAAGATATTTTAAATTTTCAGCACTAACAACTAGCCTCTCTTGCAACCATTTAGTTTCCAAATACTTATGCCTCTTGCAAAATCTATCTTCCCTATTTGGTATGTACTTGCAAACTATATGCACTCCACAAAAGTTGACATGCTTATAAGAGACATTTTCATCATGACTGGTGCAATCATCATTAGTACTATGGATATTCAAGGAGTTCATACTAACACATTGCAATCATGCTCATCATTCATAGATTTAGTGCCAAACATTTTATAGACTTCTTCTTCTAGCATTTGAGCACAATTTTCCTTTCCATCATTCTCACGAAAGATATTAAAAAGATGAAGCGTATGAGGCAAACTCAGTTCCATTTTTTTGTAGTTTTCTTTTATAAACTAACTAGTGCTAAAACAAGAAACAAAAATATTCGATTGCAAGATCTAAAGATATACCTTCAAGCGCTAAACTCCCCGGCAACGGCGCCAGAAAAGAGCTTGATGTCTACTACACAACCTTCTTCTTGTAGACGTTGTTGGGCCTCCAAGTGCAGAGGTTTGTAGGACAGTAGCAAATTTCCCTCAAGTGGATGACCTAAGGTTTATCAATCCGTGGGAGGCGTAGGTTGAAGATGGTCTCTCTCAAACAACCCTGCAACCAAATAACAAAGAGTCTCTTGTGTCCCCAACACACCCAATACAATGGTAAATTGTATAGGTGCACTAATTCAGCGAAGAGATGGTGATACAAGTGCAATATGGATGCTAGATATAGGTTTTTGTAATCTGAAAATATAAAAACAGCAAGGTAACTAATGATAAAAGTGAGCGTAAATGGTATTGCAATGCTAGGAAACAAGGCCTAGGGTTCATACTTTCACTAGTGCAAGTTCTCTCAACAATAATAACATAATTGATCATATAACTATCCCTCAACATGCAACAAAGAGTCACTCCAAAGTCACTAATAGCGGAGAACAAACGAAGAGATTATGGTAGGGTATGAAACCACCTCCAAGTTATCCTTTCTGATCGATCTATTCAAGAGTCCATAGCAGAATAACACCTTAAGATACAAATCAACCAAAACCCTAATGTCACCTAGATACTCCAATGTCACCTCAAGTATCCGTGGGTATGATTATAAGATATGCATCACTGTCACATCCCTAGCTTCAGGATTTGCTCTAGGTTAACTTCATGTGTGATTCATGTCTATATTTTTGAAACTTGAATTGAGGAATATTGGAAGCCTCAAAACCCTAAATAAAAGAGGGGCAAAAACCCTAGAAATCTCATTCATTGCTCCAAAAGGCTCTTCTTAAATGTTTGATAATTTTTGGTAAGGGTTCTGGTCCCAACCAAAATATTGAACATTTTTAAGGATTTATTTTTGGGACTTTGAATTTAAATCTTTAGCTATTTGAATTTGAGTTATATTCATATAATTAGAATATAATTTCAAATACCCCTGAAATATTTTATGAGCTTTTTGGAAAAAGTCCATCTAGCAACATAAATTATTCAGAGGATATTTGGCACTGTTTTGAATTTGTTTAAATTTGAAAACAGTGGCAAAAGAATTAAATAAAAACAAAACAGAACAGAAAAATATAACACAGAAATTACCTGGACCTTACCTAGCAGCCACCCACAGCCCAACACTGTGCAGCCCACCTGCGCAGGCCCGGCCCACCTCCTCCCCTTGTCTTCTTCCTCCCCTCGCACCGAAGCAGCTCGGTGGCGAGCGCCGACGCTGCCTCGGCCACCTCCTGCTTCCTCTCGTCGCCCTGGACTCCGTCCGCAACGCCACGCAACCCCTGGCCCTTCTCACCCCCTCTGGACCGCTCCCCCTCCCCTGGCTCCCTCTTTCCCTCTCTTCCTGTGATCCCCGAACGCACATGGGAGCGCCGCTTGCCGTAGCCATGACCGCGGCCACCCCCTCCCCTCTCCGACGTGCTCCCGAGCTCCTGCACCTCGTCGCCAACCCCCTCACCGAGCCACGTGACCGGAAGGGCCCCGAGCAGCCGCCATCGTCATCATTCCCAAGCTTCGGCCCGGCGCCGTTCTCCGTCGAATTCGGCCACTCCGGCGCGCCCCCGAGCCCACTGACCCTCCCTACAGCTCCGCGGTGAGCCTCTGTGCAGACCCCCTCTCTCTCCCCTCGTGTTTGCGAGCCCTAGGCCATAGTTCCATCGAGACCGAGACCTCACCGGCGCCGGACTTGTCGCCGTCGTCGTTTTGGTTCACCTCCGTTCAAACCGAGCACGCAGGCGTACTCAGAGCACTCCCAGGAGTCCGTAGCACGCCCCAGCCCCTCCTGCCGTGCTCCCTAACCCCGACCCCAGGATTGCCCGAGCTCCGGCCGCCGCCTCGCTCGCCGTCGGCACCGATTCCGGCCGCCCCGAGTGCAACTGACTCCACCAGGAGCTTCGGCTTGTCCCCAGCTCCTCCTAGATGCCCTCCGCGGCCCATTTGGTCGCCGGAGTGGCCAAAACCACTCTCGCCGCCGCGCTAATGGTCGCCGCCGGCGAAACTCCGGCAGGAGCCGACGTGGCCAGTCATTAGGGCCTAACTACCCCCGCTAACCAACCCCCTAGGCCACTGACAGTGGGCCCCAGGGCTTAGTCAGAGCTAACCAGCCCGGGTCAACGCGGGATTAGTCCCTGTGTCACTGACCAGTGGACCCCACTGGTCAGGTTTGACCCGGGGCAGCCCTGTTGACTTGCTGACGCAAGCATGATGCAGTGCTGATGTCATAATTAATTTTCTGGAATTGTTTTAATTCTAAATAATCAGAAAATTCCAGAAAATGCCTAAAACTTCAATAAATCATAGAAAATTAACCGTAACTCCAAATTAAATAAATTATATATGAAAAATTATCAGAAAAATTCAAGGAATCCATCTGTACCATTTTCATGCATGTTAGAACAACTTATCACTACTGTTTAGGGCAAATGAAGTGAATGACATTTAAATAACCACATACGGAGTTTGAATTTGAATCTTGTATTCAAACCAACTTCATTTAATCTGGTTTTAGGTGCATTAGCCCAAAACACATTCATATTGCCATGTCATAGCATGCATCATATTGTGCATTGCATTGATCGTGTTTTTTTCTGTATTTGCCGGTATTTGTCCCCTCTCGATAGACGTGTACCGATGATGTGATCGTTGACACTGATGAAGACTCAATGTTATCTTCAGAAGTGCCAGGCAAGCAAAACCCCCTTGTTCATTCCGATACAATCCCACTCTCTCTCGCTTCTGCTCTCTTTTACTGCATTAGGACAACACCGATTCATCTGTTACTTGCTGCGGTAGCTGAACCCCTTTATCCTTTGCATGACCTGTCATTGCCACAGTAAATAGATGAAACCCACTAGCATGAGTAGGAGTTGTTTGAGCCCTGTTGTGCCTACTCATTCATGTTTGTTTGTCATGCCTGCTACTGCTTAGAGTTGAGTCAGGTCTGATTCATCGGGGATGAATCAGAGGCGTGTGAACATGTCCTACTGTGTGTGAGCTAAGTGTGTGAACACGATTTGGTAAAAGGTGTCGGTGAGAGGCCATGTAGGAGTACATGGTGGGTTGTCTCATTGTAGCCGTCCTCAGGAACTGAGTTCTGTGTTTGTGATCCATGATTCAGCTACTACCATACATTGGGCCCTGAAATATGACCCCGCTCGACTTCTTATTCACCCTTGTCCTCTGTCCAGGAGTTGCAAGTAGTTTCTGGTGTTTGTAGTATGCTGGAGGCCGTGGACAGCGCTGACCGTAGGGGTGGGCTGTGATGCGGTAGGCACGTGGCCGGGTAAACCGGGCGCCCGTTTGGTGTCACGGAACCCTGTTCACATCGTTTGGGGCTGTGAGCGAAACTCCGGCCGGATCTCCTCATGGATGGAACCCGAATAGGCGATAAACCTGGACTAGAGACTTGAGTGTTTAGGTAGGTCGTGGTCTACACCCACGTCGGCTTTCGCTTGAAGTCTGCCGAGCACATGTCGTGTGTAGACGCTAAGTGGTGGAAACATGTATGAAGAAGTACACCCCTGCAGGGTTAATATGATCTATTCGAATAGCCGTGTCCACGGAAAAGGACTTCTGGATTGCTTATATCAGTTCATAGACAAGTGAAAGTGGATACCCTAAAATACGCAAGATAAGCGTGAGTGCTATGGATGGCGTTCTCGTAGGGAGACGGGAGCGAATCCATAGTGGTGTATTGATATGGTGAATATGTGGACTCGTGTGCGCCACCTCAAAGAGTCGCTTGCAGTCGTAGTTTAGGATAGCCACCGAGTCAAAGCTGGCTTGCTGCAGTTAAACCCCACCATCCCCTTGTTGAAAATGATGCATATGTAGTTAGTTCTGATGTAAGTCTTGCTGGGTACATTTGTACTCACGTTTGCCTATTTTATGTTTTGCAGAGAGACTTCAGTCTCACTAGTATTTCCGCGTGGTCTTCGACGTTTAGCTTGATACCTCAGCTACGATCTTGTGCCCTCGGCAGGATCTGATAGATAGTCAGGCTTCTCAGCCTTTTTCATTTATAGATGTCTGTACTCAGACATGATAGCTTCCGCTTGTGTTTTGACTTGTATGCTCTGATTGTTGGGTCATGAGACCCATGTTTGTAATATCTCGCTCCTCGGAGCCTATTGAATAAATTACTTGAGTCGTAGAGTCATGTTGTGATGCCATGTTGTATTTGCACATATCGAGCATATTGTGTGTATGCTATTGAAATGCTTGGTATGTGTGGGATCTGACCATCTAGTTGTTTATCTTTAGTAGCCTCTCTTACCGGGAAATGTCTCCTAGTGTTTCCACCGAGCCATGGTAGCTTGCTACTGCTCCGGAACACTTAGGCTGGCCGGCATGTGTCCTTCTTCGTTCCTGTGTCTGTCCCTTCAGGGAAATGTCACGCGATGAATACCGGAGTCCTGTTAGCCCGCTACAGCCCGGTTCACCGGAGTCCTGCTAGCCCAGTGCTACAGCCTGGATTCACTCGCTGATGACCGACACGTTCGATGCTGGGTCATGGATGCCTGTCCCTGTAAGTCTGTGCCACTTTGGGTTTACGACTAGTCATGTCAGCCCGGGCTCCTTATCATATGGATGCTAGCGACACTGTCATATACGTGTGCCAAAAGGCGCAAACGGTCCCGGGCTAAGGTAAGGCGACACCCGTGGGAATACCGTGCGTGAGGCCGCAAAGTGATATGAGGTGTTACATGCTAGATCGATGTGGCATTGAGTCGGGGTCCTGACAGCGTTGGTATCAGAGCTTGACTGCCTGTAGGATTACCAAGCCAAACTGGTCGAAGTTGAGTCTAGAAATTCTTTAGTTATATAAGGGAATTGATTGTGGGATGGAACGTAAGGCTCTTTTTATTCCTTATACCTTATGCCCTTCTGATCTGAGTCATCTTCTCTTCTACGGGGATTAAGAACTAGGCTATCTCTTCTTTCTATTAGGATCACGTGTTACTAATCAGTAGACTTATAAGTTTGTTGGATTTAAGCCTCAGTTCAGTTTCTACCTCTGTATGTTAATTGTTGATCTCGAAACCTTGATATTGTGCTTCTGAGTGGTTATGCCACCATTTTTGTGAATGTCTCAAATCTTTTCTGAGCATTTACAACCATTATGCTGTCCGAGTCATCCCAGGTTTCTAAGTAGTCTGATGCATTTGCAAATCCTTTCTTCCCGTTTCAATGTTCCCATGGGCCAGATTAACCACACTAATCAGTAAGTTGAGGTACTCCGTTACCTTGACATATATGTTGGAGATATTATTATGACCCTAGGTGTCTTAGGGGATCATCTAGTAATTTAGCCATGATTTGTGTTCCCAGTGTGATGATTCTGGCCATCATTCTCGAAAGCATCCTGTGATGCTACTTAGTAGTAGGTATTCTACTCCTTGAGCTTTGAACCCGAGATTCACTCTACTTACTTCATGTTGATAGTGTTTGCTAGTTCCTTCAGGATATTAGTAACTTTGCGATAGTCCTCGAGGTCCATGGTATTTCCTTCTTCCAAATACTATGAACCGCTTATGGCAGATGTTTATTGGATCAAAAGATCACAATTAGAGTACTCTTGAGGAGTTCTCCATTCATAAATCGTGACTCTGCCAGTTCTACCTTTCTGCATGGGTTATCCGGAAGAAATATGTTGAACTTGGTTCGACATACTAATCTATGCATCCACAACTCAGAAAATTATATGTTCCTTTGAGTTGTTCTCCGTAGTTGCATTCTGACCCTCGTCTATCAATTGATAGTCAAGAGTATGCGTGCGTTCGTTTATCGATGCCTATTACTCTTGTGGTCCGTCAAGCCATTCTGTCCTGAATGACTTGGAGAAACAAACTCCAGTACCTCTTCCATATCCAGGATTGGGTCAAAGAAGTTGTGCTCCGCAGATCTAATTGCTAATCCAGCTTTTGGTTCTGTTCTACCTTGGAGTATTACCTTATTCTATATCGAGATTGTTATAGGAATTGCACACCATCCTATGAACTCTTGGTACAGTGATACTTCTCACCATCATTAGTCATTCCTCGGCCCTCGTGTTGATGTAACCGGAATACCGACAAATGAGTTGTGATGTGTGAGATCAATACTCCCAGCAACCTCGTTGCTTGGTAGTTAAAGGATAATAATTTCATTCTTAGTATGTTGGTTTTTGAATCATCCTTCTAAGACTGATCGTGCTACCTAGTCCTTATTTCGGTGCACCCTTCGATTGATGAATTAGGATCTTGTCAAGCCCTCGCTCACTTGATCATATCATCTTGCCCCGAAAAGCAAGATTGTTCTCGAGCTTAGTAACATATCGGTGGTTCGTGATTTTCCGAAGATCTTCTCGGAAGTACTACCAGGTTGTCACCTGACCGCTATGCTGAGCTCGTGATCAAGTTGGTTTATTGTAAACCACCCTTTCTCCAAGAATCTGTGATGGATATCCCTGAGCTAGTTGGTTAAGCTAGACAACAACTTGGAGAGTTGGAAGGTAAAAGCTTGCCTGACTTAGTTTGTTCCAAAGGGATATTCTTGTGTAGTGTGTGTTGAAGAAAGATGATATCTTCATCGGTTGGTCCCTGTGATCAGTTGCTGGACCTATTGTCTTATCAATCCTTTGATTTGAGTGTGGGCTATCGTCAAATCAAATCAATACCAATGATGCTCGTAATGTTGTCTTGTTCGTGGTTGATCCCTCGAGCATACACCATTACATCTTTGGCCTGACCAATGCTATCACTTGTTCACTTAACTATGGAATTCCTTTTAAAAGGAAACCCAGATGAATTGTTGTTGAGCCCATTGACAACATCCTTATCTCCTCCATAATTTTGTTGGACATTAAGCTAGTGTTGGAAACTTTTGAAAGCATTTTCTTCATGCTAGCTCATGAAGTATTTGTTGATGAAAGGAGTGACTTCCTTTTATACACGTGCATTTGGTGAAAGATGCCGCCGTGAATTTGAGAAAGTTAGTTTTGCTTCCTCTGGAATCATCCCAAGTCAGTCATGCATACGTGCGAAGTATTCTGTGGTCTGGAGATTTGCAACCTCCATGCTATATGTATATCCTAGCACACCAAGCCACTGATTGAGTTGTTCAAAGATAAAGGAGTCTGTCCAAGGTGAACTCTTTGGACTTCCACGCGTGGAGACTTCGATGTCATTAATGATGGTTCCCC
Organism: Triticum aestivum; assembly: GCF_018294505.1. Classification (NCBI taxonomy): domain Eukaryota; kingdom Viridiplantae; phylum Streptophyta; class Magnoliopsida; order Poales; family Poaceae; genus Triticum; species Triticum aestivum. The sequence goes on from NC_057800.1 coordinate 438,153,483, forward strand.
CTCCTGAACTCGGTAGTGTTTTATTATAAGACTACTTCGTGGTCATGCTTGTCTGGGACAACGTGTTCACATGTTTGTAGCAGAACCAGCTCATGTTTTGGAGCTTACTATCGTAGTTCATTCCCCGAGAATCTCGCAACGTCATCTCGTCGATTTGTGTTGCAAACTTTTGTTTTCCTTCCCAGACTCGATGAGTCTGGAATATCCTGACACCAACCAGATCTGAATCTCAGGCAGATATGATGGTTTGGAACATTTCCCAAGAACTATAATATTGGTCCCTCGATAACCGGTAAAGTGGATGTCGTGGCCAACACACCCAGCCGGAAGACCTATTATTGTAGTATCTTGATTGAGGAAGTTGGCCACCTCCCCATAAGGATTTCGTAGGATTTACCTCCCTAGTTGTTCCTTATGGATTTTTGTATTCCCGAAGTCCGACCTTTTACTTGATGTTCTAGATATCAAACCATATCTATGAATGGGTTACACTATCACATCAAGGAGAACATTAGAAGCGGAGTGCTAAATGTCTCTCGGTCGATCGTCCAGATTTTGTTTCCTTGGCCTCGCTAAGGTGAAATCTGAGAAAGTGTTATCTTCCTTTGCATCTGCGTCATCCTTCCTCATTCATCATGGTAGTAAGTTGTGTTACCAGAATCCTTGACACAGATATTGGTAAAATCTTGATGAATATGGAAATGCTCAAGTTCTTGAGAGCACGCACAAGCGTTAGGTGTTACCGTCGACACTAACTAGGTTTGCTCTCAACTTCCTCGGTTATGCTATAACCATTCCAATAGTGGAATAACTCTCTATTGTTGAGCCTCTCCCCAGTTACCAGAATCATTCCCAGCAATTGCATTTTGTTCCCAGCTTGCACCGCCAATGTGCCATTCTACCACGGATCTCTTCCATTTCCGGTGGTAAGCAAATTCATCCATTACGTTGTCTTCAACAAGGTAATCCACATCATCCAAGTTTGAGTATGCCATTCTACCGAACCCCTCTAAATGATCGATTATGATTTGCCTTAAGCTGGTATAAAGAGTTTCAATGATCTTTGAATCAAAAGTAATTCTTTTTGCCACTTAAGGGGAGATATCTACGAGTCACGCTTCCGGAGGTGTCTCGTTGTGGTATCATGGCAACTCAACTCCTCGCTACGTTGACAACCGTTCACCACCTTCTTAGGTGTGGAATCGTTGTCTACCTAGTGAACCTTCGTCATCTGTTCCACTCCATTTCTCTAGAGGTGTGCTTCGTCTCTCAGCTCGAGAGATGTTGCTATGTTCCATTCCGTGAGTTAATCCTGAGTTGTTCGACCTTCGAGAAGAACGATTCTTTTAGGGTTTTTCCTTTCCTCTCGTTGTCATGATTAGCTGGAGTTCTCAGAGCAAGACTTCAAGACAACGATGGTGATCGAATCAACGTTCCTATGAAGTGCAACCTGGATCGTGAAGATTGTACTAGTTTGCGTTTTCCCTTCATCCTACTCTACGCTTGAATCTCGAGACGAGATTCTTGTTTAGTGGGGGTGAGTTGTCACATCCCTAACTTCTGGTAATGCTCTAGGCTAGCTTCATGTGTGCATCATGTCTATATTTTTGAAACTTGAATTGAGGAATATCGGAAGCCTCAAAACCCTAAATAAAAGAGGGGCGAAAACCCTAGAAATCTCATTCATTGCTCCAAAAGGCTCTTCTTAAATGTTTGATAATTTTTGGTAAGGGTTCTGGTCCCAACCAAAATATTGAACATTTTTGAGGAATTATTTTTTGGGATTTTGGATTTAATTCATTAGCTATTTGAATTTGAATTATATTCATATAATTAGAATATAATTTCAAATACCCCCTGAAATATTTTATAAGCTTTTGGAAAAGTCCATCTAGCAATATAAAATATTCAGAGGAGCTTTGGCATTGTTTGAATTATTATTTTAATTTAAAATAGTGGCAAAATAAATTAAATAAAACAAACAGAACAAAATAAAATAAAAAAAAAGAGCAAACTACCTGGCCACTTACCTGGCGCAGCCCACCTGGCAGCCCACTGGCCGGCCCAGCACTGTGCTGGCCCGTGCCAGCCACCTGCTTCCTCTCGCCAGGCAGGCAGAGAGGAGCGCGCCCGCGCACGCCGAGCTCGCCACGCAGCTCCCTGGCCGCCTGCCTCGCCTGGACAGCGTGGCGACGCCTCGAAGCCACTCCTCGGCACTGCCCTGACCCCTCCGACACCCCATTCTCCCCCTGGCTCTCTCCCTCGTCCTCTCCCGTTATGCCCGAGCGCAGCCGTCGCCGCCGCTTGCCACTGCCGCGACCACCGCCGTCCCCTCGCCCCATGACCATGCCCAGCAGCTCCGAAATCGAGCACCCCATACCCACGCCGAAGGAAACAACCCGGAGGGCTCTGCTTCGTCGCCATCGACCCGTCTTCAACCTCGGGACACCGGAGATCGTCATCGCCGTTCCGTCGCCTCTGAGCCGTCCCCGAGCGCGCTGAGCCTCCCTACGACATCACCGTGAGCCCCTGAGTTTTTCCCCTCACCTCCCCCTCTCGCTAGCTTCCTCTAGCCACCGCCCCACGAGCTCCCGAGGCCGCCGTCCGCCATGGCCGACCTCCTGCTCACCGCTGAGCTTACCACGCCCAGCTGTGCTATCCACCGTGCTCCCTGGGCCCCCTAGATGCGGCCTAGCTACCTGGTTCCCTCGAGGGCGAGCCATAGCCCTGCGCCCGTGCACCACCGAGCTCCGGCCACCACACTTGTCGCCATTGCCGTCGCTACGGGCCGCCATAGCCACTGCTGCTTGCACTGCTCGATGCGGACGAGCACGGGCAACACGTAGATGCCCTCCGCCACGCTTTTGGTGGCCGGAGGAGCGATTCCGAAGCTCTCCGCCGTGCCTGTTGCCGCCGGCGTTGAGCCGCCGGCCTGTTTGGGCCATTTGACCGGGGTTTGACCTCCCCCTGTGTCACTGACATGCGGGACCAGCCCGCCTAATTAATCTAGGTTAGGTTAAGTTAAAACGCTAACTAACCAAGTTAGTTAGGTTAGTCACTGACACGGAGGACCCACTGGTCAGTTTGACCTGGGCTGCCCGTTGACTCGCTTACGTCATGCTGACGTAGTGCTGACGCAGTAAATTCTTTTCTGGATTTATTTTTATATAGGAAATTCCAGAAAATGCCTAAAACTTCCAAAATTCATAGAAAATTAACCGTAACTCCAAATTAAATAATTTATATATGAAAAATTATCAGAAAAATTCAAGGAATCCATCTGTACCATTTTCATGCATGTTAGAACAACTTATCACTACTGTTTAGAGCAAATGAAGTGAATGACATTTAAATAATCACATATGGAGTTTGAATTTGAATCTTGTATTCAAACCAACTTCATTTAATCTGTTGCTAGTTGCATTAGCTCAAAACACATTCATATTGCCATGTCATGAGCATGCATCATATTGTGCATTGCATTGATTGTATTTCTTCTTTGTTGCCGGTATTTGTCCCCTCTCGATAGACGTGATACCGATGATGTGATCGTTGACACTGATGAAGACTCAATGTTATCTTCAGAAGTGCCAGGCAAGCAAAACCCCCTTGTTCATTCCGATACAATCCTACTCTCTCGCTCCTGCTCTCTTTTAATGCATTAGGACAACACCGATTCATCTGTTACTTGCTGCGGTAGCTGAACCCCTTTATCCTCTGCATGACCTGTCATTGCCACAGTAAATAGATGAAACCCACTAGCATGAGTAGGAGTTGTTTGAGCCCTGTTGTGCCTACTCATTCATGTTTGTTTGTCATGCCTGCTACTGCTTAGAGTTGAGTCAGGTCTGATTCATCGGGGATGAATCAGAGGCGTGTGAACATGTCCTACTGTGTGTGAGCTAAGTGTGTGAACACGATTTGGTAAAGGTAGCGGTGAGAGGCCATGTAGGAGTACATGGTGGGTTGTCTCATTGTAGCCGTCCCCAGGAACTGAGTTCTGTGTTTGTGATCCATGATTCAGCTACTACCATACATTGGGCCCTGAAATATGACCCCGCTCGACTTCTTATTCACCCTTGTCCTCTGTCCAGGAGTTGCAAGTAGTTTCTGGTGTTTGTAGTATGCTGGAGGCCGTGGACAGCGCTGACCGTAGGGGTGGGCTGTGATGCGGTAGGCACGTGGCCGGGTAAACCGGGCGCCCGTTTGGTGTCACGGAACCCTGTTCACATCGTTTGGGGCTGTGAGCGAAACTCCGGCCGGATCTCCTCATGGATGGAACCCGAATAGGCGATAAACCTGGACTAGAGACTTGAGTGTTTAGGTAGGTCGTGGTCTACACCCACGTCGGCTTTCGCTTGAAGTCTGCCGAGCACATGTCGTGTGTAGACGCTAAGTGGTGGAAACATGTATGAAGAAGTACACCCCTGCAGGGTTAATATGATCTATTCGAATAGCCGTGTCCACGGAAAAGGACTTCTGGATTGCTTATATCAGTTCATAGACAAGTGAAAGTGGATACCCTAAAATACGCAAGATAAGCGTGAGTGCTATGGATGGCGTTCTCGTAGGGAGACGGGAGCGAATCCATAGTGGTGTATTGATATGGTGAATATGTGGACTCGTGTGCGCCACCTCAAAGAGTCGCTTGCAGTCGTAGTTTAGGATAGCCACCGAGTCAAAGCTGGCTTGCTGCAGTTAAACCCCACCATCCCCTTGTTGAAAATGATGCATATGTAGTTAGTTCTGATGTAAGTCTTGCTGGGTACATTTGTACTCACGTTTGCCTATTTTATGTTTTGCAGAGAGACTTCAGTCTCACTAGTATTTCCGCGTGGTCTTCGACGTTTAGCTTGATACCTCAGCTACGATCTTGTGCCCTCGGCAGGATCTGATAGATAGTCAGGCTTCTCAGCCTTTTTCATTTATAGATGTCTGTACTCAGACATGATAGCTTCCGCTTGTGTTTTGACTTGTATGCTCTGATTGTTGGGTCATGAGACCCATGTTTGTAATATCTCGCTCCTCGGAGCCTATTGAATAAATTACTTGAGTCGTAGAGTCATGTTGTGATGCCATGTTGTATTTGCACATATCGAGCATATTGTGTGTATGCTATTGAAATGCTTGGTATGTGTGGGATCTGACCATCTAGTTGTTTATCTTTAGTAGCCTCTCTTACCGGGAAATGTCTCCTAGTGTTTCCACCGAGCCATGGTAGCTTGCTACTGCTCCGAAACACTTAGGCTGGCCGGCATGTGTCCTTCTTCGTTCCTGTGTCTGTCCCTTCGGGGAAATGTCACGCTTTGAGTACCGGAGTCCTGTTAGCCCGCTACAGCCCGGTTTACCGGAGTCCTGCTAGCCCAGTGCTACAGCCCGGACCCACTTGCTGATGACCGACACGTTCGAAGCTGGGTCATGGATGCCTGTCCCTGTAAGTTTGTGCCACTTTGGGTTTACGACTAGCCATGTCAGCTCGGGCTCCTTATCATATGGATGCTAGCGACACTGTCATATACGTGTGCCAAAAGGCGCAAACGGTCCCGGGTAAAGGTAAGGCGACACCCGTGGGAATACCGTGCGTGAGGCCGCAAAGTGATATGAAGTGTTACATGCTAGATCTATGTGGCATCGAGTCGGGGTCCTGACAGCGTTGGTATCAGAGCTTGACTGCCTGTAGGATTACCAAGCCAAACTGGTCGAAGTTGAGTTTAGAAATTCTTTAGTTATATAAGGGAATTGATTGTGGGATGGAACGTAAGGCTCTTTTTACTCCTTATACCTCATGCCCTTCTGATCTGAGTCATCTTATCTTTCCTGCGGGGATTAAGAACTAGGCTATCTCTTCTTTCCATCAGGATCACGTGTTACTAATCAGTAGACTTATAAGATTGTTGGATTTAAGCCTCGTTTCAGTTCCTACTACTTCTGTATGTTAATTATTGATCTCGAGACCTTGATATTGTGCTTCTGAGTGGTTATGCCACCATTTTTTATGAATGTCTCAAATCTTTTCTGAGCATCTACAGCCGTTATGCTGTCCGAGTCATCCCAGGTTTCTAAGTAGTCTGATGCAATTGCAAATCCTTTCTTCCTGTTTCAATGTTCCCATGGGCCAGATTAACCACACTAATCAGTGAGTTGAGGTACTCCGTTACCTTGACATATATGTTGGAGATACTATTATGGCCCTAGGTGTTTAGGGAGTCACCTAGTAATCTAGCAATGTTTTGTGATCCCCAGTGTGATGATTCTGGCTTTTATTCTCGAAAGCATCCCGTGATGCCACATAGTAGTAGGTATTCTATTCTTTGGGCTTTGAACCCGAGATTCACTCTACTTACTTCATGTTGATAGTGTTTGCTAGTTCCTTCAGGATATTAGTAACTTTGCGATAGTCCTCGAGGTCCGTGGTATTTCCTTCTTCCAAATACTATGAACCGCTTATGGCAGATGTTTATTGGATCAAAAGATCACAATTAGAGTACTCTTGAGGAGTTCTCCATTCATAAATCGTGACTCTGCCAGTTCTACCTTTCTGCATGGGTTATCCGGAAGAAATATGTTGAACTTGGTTCGACATACTAATCTATGCATCCACAACTCAGAAAATTATATGTTCCTTTGAGTTGTTCTCCGTAGTTGCATTCTGACCCTCGTCTATCAATTGATAGTCAAGAGTATGCGTGCGTTCGTTTATCGATGCCTATTACTCTTGTGGTCCGTCAAGCCATTCTGTCCTGAATGACTTGGAGAAACAAACTCCAGTACCTCTTCCATATCCAGGATTGGGTCAAAGAAGTTGTGCTCCGTAGATCTAATTGCTAATCCAGCTTTTGGTTCTGTTCTACCTTGGAGTATTACCTTATTCTATATTGAGATTGTTATAGGAATTGCACACCATCCTATGAACTCTTGGTACAGTGATACTTCTCACCATCATTAGTCATTCCTCGGCCCTCGTGTTGATGCAACCGGAATACCGACAAATGAGTTGTGATGTGTGAGATCAATACTCCCAGCAACCTCGTTGCTTGGTAGTTAAAGGATAATAATTTCATTCTTAGTATGTTGGTTTTTGAATCATCCTTCTAAGACTGATCGTGCTACCTAGTCCTTATTTCGGTGCACCCTTCGATTGATGAATTAGGATCTTGTCAAGCCCTCGCTCACTTGATCATATCATCTTGCCCCGAAAAGCAAGATTGTTCTCGAGCTTAGTAACATATCGGTGGTTCGTGATTTTCCGAAGATCTTCTCGGAAGTACTACCAGGTTGTCACCTGACCGCTATGTTGAGCTCGTGATCAAGTTGGTTTATTGTAAACCACCCTTTCTCCAAGAATCTGTGATGAATATCCCTGAGCTAGTTGGTTAAGCTAGACAACAACTTGGAGAGTTGGAAGGTAAAAGCTTGCCTGACTTAGTTCGTTCCAAAGGGATATTCTTGTGTAGTGTGTGTTGAAGAAAGATGATATCTTCATCGGTTGGTCCCTGTGATCAGTTGCTGGACCTATTGCCTTATCAATCCTTTGATTTGAGTGTGGGCTATCGTCAAATCAAATCAATACCAATGATGCTCGTAATGTTGTCTTGTTCGTGGTTGATCCCTCGAGCATACACCATTACATCTTTGGCCTGACCAATGCTATCACTTGTTCACTTAACTATGGAATTCCTTTTAAAAGGAAACCCAGATGAATTGTTGTTGAGCCCATTGACAACATCCTTATCTCCTCCATAATTTTGTTGGACATTAAGCTAGTGTTGGAAACTTTTGAAAGCATTTTCTTCATGCTAGCTCATGAAGTATTTGTTGATGAAAGGAGTGACTTCCTTTTATACACGTGCATTTGGTGAAAGATGCCGCCGTGAATTTGAGAAAGTTAGTTTTGCTTCCTCTGGAATCATCCCAAGTCAGTCATGCATACGTGCGAAGTATTCTGTGGTCTGGAGATTTGCAACCTCCATTCTATATGTATATCCTAGCACACCAAGCCACTGATTGAGTTGTTCCAAGATAAAGGAGTCTGTCCAAGGTGAACTCTTTGGACTTCCACGCGTGGAGACTTCGATGTCATTAATGATGGTTCCCCCTCCTGAACTCGGTAGTGTTTTATTATAAGACTACCTTGTGATCATGCTTGTCTTGGACAACATGTTCACATGTTTGTAGCAGAACCAGCTCATGTTTTGGAGCTTGCTATCGTAGTTCATCTCCCGAGAATCCCGCAACGTCATCTCGTCGATTTGTGTTGCAAACTTTCATTTTCTTCCTAGACTCGATGAGTCTGGAATATCCTGACACCAACCAGATCTGAATCTCAGGCAGATATGATGGTTTGGAACATTTCCCAAGAACTATAATATTGGTCCCTCGATAACCGGTAAAGTGGATGTCGTGGCCAGCACCACCCAGCCGAAGGACCTATTATTGTGGTATCTTGATTGAAGCAGTTGGCCACCTTCCCATAAGGACTTCGTAGGATTTACTTCCTAGTTGTGCCTTATGATTATTGTGTTCCCGATGTCCGACCTTTTACTTGATGTTCTAGTTATCAAACCATATCTATGAATGGGATACACTAGCACGTCAAGGAGAACATTAGAAGCGGAGTGCTAAATGTTTCTCGGTCGATCATCCAGATTTTGTTTCCTTGGCCTCGCTAAGGTGAAAACTGAGAAAGTGTTATCTTCCTTTGCATCTGCATCATCCATCACCATTCATCATGGTAGTAAGTTGTGCTACCGGACCCTTGACACGGATGTTGGTAAAACCTTGATGAATGTGGAAATGCTTAAGTTCTTGAGAGCACGCACAAGCGCTACGTCTTATCATCGGCACTAGCTGGGATTGCCCCAGATTCTTCGGTTATGCTATAACCACTCCAACAGTGAATTCACTCTTTATTGTTGGGTTCTTCCCCAGTTACCAGAATCATTCCCAACATTTGCATTTTGTTCCCAGCTTGCACCGCCAATGTGCCACTCTACCACGGGTCTCTTCCATCTCCGGTGATAAGCAAATTCATCCATTACGTTGTCTTCAACAAGGTAATCCACATCATCCAAGTCCGAGTATGCCATTCTACCGACCCCCTCCAAATGATCGCTTGTGATTACCTTAGGCTGGTATAAAGAGTTCCAATGATCTCTGAATCAAAAGTAATTCTTTTTGCCACTTAAGATAATAATCTACGAATCACCCTCCTCCAGGATGTTTCGTCGTGGTATCATGGCAACTCAACTCCTCGCTACGTTGACAATCGTTTGCCACCCTCTTAAGTGTGGAATTGTTGTCCACCTAGTGAACCTTCGTCATCCGTTTCTTTCCACCCCTCTTGATGTGTATCTCGTGTCTCAACCCGAGAGATGGTCCTATGTCTCATTCCGTGAGTTGTTCGATCTTCAAGAAGATCGACCCTTCTAGAGTCTCCTTCTTCCCTCCATGTCATGTTGGCAGGATTTCTCAGAACAAGACATCAAGACAATGATGGTAAATGAATCAACATTCAACTGAAGTGCACCCTGGATCGTGAAGATTGTACTAGTTTGCGTTCCCCTTTCACCTTACCCTACGCTTGAATCTCGAGACGAGATTCTTGTTTAGTGGGGGTGAGTTGTCACATCCCTAGCTTCAGGATTTGCTCTAGGTTAACTTCATGTGTGATTCATGTCTATATTTTTGAAACTTGAATTGAGGAATATTGGAAGCCTCAAAACCCTAAATAAAAGAGGGGCAAAAACCCTAGAAATCTCATTCATTGCTCCAAAAGGCTCTTCTTAAATGTTTGATAATTTTTGGTAAGGGTTCTGGTCCCAACCAAAATATTGAACATTTTTAAGGATTTATTTTTGGGACTTTGAATTTAAATCTTTAGCTATTTGAATTTGAGTTATATTCATATAATTAGAATATAATTTCAAATACCCCTGAAATATTTTATGAGCTTTTTGGAAAAAGTCCATCTAGCAACATAAATTATTCAGAGGATATTTGGCACTGTTTTGAATTTGTTTAAATTTGAAAACAGTGGCAAAAGAATTAAATAAAAACAAAACAGAACAGAAAAATATAACACAGAAATTACCTGGACCTTACCTAGCAGCCACCCACAGCCCAACACTGTGCAGCCCACCTGCGCAGGCCCGGCCCACCTCCTCCCCTTGTCTTCTTCCTCCCCTCGCACCGAAGCAGCTCGGTGGCGAGCGACGACGCTGCCTCGGCCACCTCCTGCTTCCTCTTGTCGCCCTGGACTCCGTCCGCAACGCCACGCAACCCCTGGCCCTTCTCACTCCCTCTGGACCGCTCCCCCTCCCCTGGCTCCCTCTTTCCCTCTCTTCCTGTGATCCCCGAACGCACCTGGGAGCGCCGCTTGCCGTAGCCATGACCGCGGCCACCCCCTCCCCTCTCCGACGTGCTCCCAAGCTCCTGCACCTCGTCGCCAACCCCCTCACCGAGCCACGTGACCGGAAGGGCCCCGAGCAGCCGCCATCGTCATCATTCCCAAGCTTTGGCCCGGCGCCGTTCTCCGTCGAATTCGGCCACTCCGGCGCGTCCCCGAGCCCGTTTCGACGCCCACTGCAACCGCGGTGAGCTACGCCACCGTTTCCCCCTCCTGCCGTGCTCCCTAACCCCGACCCCAGGATTGCCCGAGCTCCGGCCGCCGCCTCGCTCGCCGTCGGCACCGATTCCGGCCGCCCCGAGTGCAACTGACTCCACCAGGAGCTTCGGCTTGTCCCCAGCTCCTCCTAGATGCCCTCCGCGGCCCATTTGGTCGCCGGAGTGGCCAAAACCACTCTCGCCGCCGCGCTAATGGTCGCCGCCGGCGAAACTCCGGCAGGAGCCGACGTGGCCAGTCATTAGGGCCTAACTACCCCCGCTAACCAACCCCCTAGGCCACTGACAGTGGGCCCCAGGGCTTAGTCAGAGCTAACCAGCCCGGGTCAACGCGGGATTAGTCCCTGTGTCACTGACCAGTGGACCCCACTGGTCAGGTTTGACCCGGGGCAGCCCTGTTGACTTGCTGACGCAAGCATGACGCAGTGCTGATGTCATAATTAATTTTCTGGAATTGTTTTAATTCTAAATAATCGGAAAATTCCAGAAAATGCCTAAAACTTCAATAAATCATAGAAAATTAACCGTAACTCCAAATTAAATAAATTATATATGAAAAATTATCAGAAAAATTTAAGGAATCCATCTGTAACATTTTCATGCATGTTAGAACAACTTATCACTACTGTTTAGGGCAAATGAAGTGAATGACATTTAAATAACCACATACGGAGTTTGAATTTGAATCTTGTATTCAAACCAACTTCATTTAATCTGGTTTTAGGTGCATTAGCCCAAAACACATTCATATTGCCATGTCATAGCATGCATCATATTGTGCATTGCATTGATCGTGTTTTTTTCTGTATTTGCCGGTATTTGTCCCCTCTCGATAGACGTGTACCGATGATGTGATCGTTGACACTGATGAAGACTCAATGTTATCTTCAGAAGTGCCAGGCAAGCAAAACCCCCTTGTTCATTCCGATACAATCCCACTCTCTCTCGCTTCTGCTCTCTTTTACTGCATTAGGACAACACCGATTCATCTGTTACTTGCTGCGGTAGCTGAACCCCTTTATCCTTTGCATGACCTGTCATTGCCACAGTAAATAGATGAAACCCACTAGCATGAGTAGGAGTTGTTTGAGCCCTGTTGTGCCTACTCATTCATGTTTGTTTGTCATGCCTGCTACTGCTTAGAGTTGAGTCAGGTCTGATTCATCGGGGATGAATCAGAGGCGTGTGAACATGTCCTACTGTGTGTGAGCTAAGTGTGTGAACACGATTTGGTAAAAGGTGT
>NC_057800.1:438169435-438171054 GCF_018294505.1 Triticum aestivum
AAATTTTACCAAAATATAGAATATGATGGGTGTGAGATTTATGTCGAGCATGATTGATGTTGTACCACTAGAATATGTATGCCCTCGATGCAATAGACAGATAATTAGCTAGTGGAATAGTAATATATATGTGTGAAATTTCATCAATATACATGCTTGTATCTAAGGTACATAAAAAAGACTAATACATGCATAAAATGGGCTTGGATATTTTTTCTTTTCTAGCCAAAATTTTATATTTTTGTGTAGCATATCATATAAAATATTATTGAACAAAAATTAACAGGTACTTAGAGAACATGGATACACCTCGAAAAAGAGCACATGCATACATATTTGTGTATTTTTTTAACTTTTAAGCACTATTTTTGAGTTGTTCAAGAAAGAAGGGCTCCAATGACCCCATGCTCCAAATATCTTTGTGTTATGTTTGGATCGTAGTCATGCATATTTCTTGTTACATTTTTTAAGTTGGACCACCTTGTTACAAAATTCTAGATCGACCACTATGAGGTCATCTCCAATATGGTTCATCAAAACAAACACACCAAATATCCACGGACATGTTCGGACATGTGCACACATAGCGTTATGGGAGCCGATGATCATAAGTAGCCATAAAATCCGGACACACCAAATTTATGCGGACACCGACCAGGCGGCTCTAGAGGAAAAAACACATGGACTGTGAGGACATGTGATCCAATTGACAATCGGCCAATGAGACTGTCTAGACTCCCCGAAAGCTCCATCAGGTTTGGTTCGGGTTTAGGTGATTTTTGTGTATTTTATGGTTTGAACTGATTAACAAAAAATTGATGTCCCCCGCTGGGTAGCAAAAATTGTCCAAACACGTTGGCCCAAACATTTACGAGTGTTTCAATGAACCGCGTTTGTGTTGCCCTAACTCCCTACTATCGGAAATATTTTTTGGTAGATCCCTCGATAAGGTACTCTGGCCAGACAAGTAGATCGGATGTGAAACACCAAAGGGTTTACCCAAGTTCATACGCTTACTATGGATATAAAACCCTACTTCCTGCTCAATTGTATTGATTGAGTAAAGGGGTTACAAACATAATCGAGGCATTGAGTATCAATTATATGATTCGTTGTCTATCAACTAACTCTGCCCCAACTTATATATAATATCGGGGCCCTAGGGTTTACAAGTACCTAGTCGATTAGGGTCGCGGAGGAGTCCAGTTGGGCACTGGTCGCTTTTGCGTCACATTGTTAGGGCTTCCCACAAGAACCAACCAGCTGGGCTGGCCCATTTTAACGAGTTAGTTCAGTTTTTACTACTTTTCTTTTTCTGCTCTTTCTTTTATTTTTACAATTCTTGCTTTATCAAAAAAGATCCCTTTTAAAAATGCTTGGAAATTTAAAAAATTAATTTAAAAATTATTCGAGATTTCTACAAAAAATCACGTTTCTATTTTTTTTCAAAATTTCAAAAGATGCTACCTTTTCCAAAAATTGAGAAAATGGTTGTGTTTCCAAAAAATATTCGGAATTTCAATTTTACTTTGGGATTTAAAAAAGTGTTTGGGTTTTTTTAACTTCTTTTCAAAATTATTTTGTCAATTCAAAAAATATTCAGGATTTTTTTAAAAAAA
>NC_057800.1:438171064-438173870 GCF_018294505.1 Triticum aestivum
TCTAGTTGTTTATCTTTAGTAGCCTCTCTTACCGGGAAATGTCTCCTAGTGTTTCCACCGAGCCATGGTAGCTTGCTACTGCTCCGGAACACTTAGGCTGGCCGGCATGTGTCCTTCTTCGTTCCTGTGTCTGTCCCTTCGGGGAAATGTCACGCTTTGAGTACCGGAGTCCTGTTAGCCCGCTACAGCCCGGTTTACCGGAGTCCTGCTAGCCCAGTGCTACAGCCCGGACCCACTTGCTGATGACCGACACGTTCGAAGCTGGGTCATGGATGCCTGTCCCTGTAAGTTTGTGCCACTTTGGGTTTACGACTAGCCATGTCAGCTCGGGCTCCTTATCATATGGATGCTAGCGACACTGTCATATACGTGTGCCAAAAGGCGCAAACGGTCCCGGGTAAAGGTAAGGCGACACCCGTGGGAATACCGTGCGTGAGGCCGCAAAGTGATATGAAGTGTTACATGCTAGATCTATGTGGCATCGAGTCGGGGTCCTGACAATCACACAATCTCATATTCATCTATTCAACCAATACAAAGAACGTCAAAGAGTGCCCTAGAGTTTCTGCCGGAGAATCAAGACGAAAACGTGTGCCAACCCATATGCATAAGTTCACGAGGTCACGGAACTCACAAGATGATCACCAAAACATACATCAAGTGGATCACATGATATCCCATTGTCACCACAGATAAGCACGTGCAAGACATACATCAAGTGTTCTCAAATCCTTAAAGACTCAATCTGATAAGACAACTTCAAAGGGAAAACTCAATTCATCACAAGAGAGTAGAGGGGGAGAAACATCATAAGATCCAACTATAATAGCAAAGCTCGCGATACATCAAGATCGTACCACCTCAAGAACACGAGAGGGAGAGAGAGAGAGAGAGAGAGAGAGAGAGAGATCAAACACATAGCTACTGGTACATACCCTTAGCCCCGAGGGTGAACTACTCCCTCCTCCTCATGGAGAGCGCCAGGATGATGAAGATGGCCACCAGAGAGGGATTCCCCCTCTGGCAGGGTGCCGGGATGGGTCTAGATTGGTTTTTGGTGGATACGGAGGCTTCTGGCGGCGGAACTCCCGATCTATTCTGCTCCTCGAAGTTTTTAGGGTATATGGATATATATATATATAGGAGGAAGAAGTACGTCGGTGGAGCAATGAGGGGCCCACGAGGGTGGAGGGCGCGCCCAGGGGAGTGGGCGCGCCCCCTGCCTCATGGCTGCCTCGTTGATTGCCTGACGTATACTCCAAGTCTCCTGGATTGCTTTCGTTCCAAAAATAAGTTCCGTGAAGTTTTGGGTCAATTGGACTCCGTTTGATTGTCCTTTTCTGCGATACTCTAAAACAAGGAAAAAACAGAAACTGACACTAGGCTCTGGGTTAATAGGTTAGTCCCAAAAATCATATAAAATAGCATATAAATGCATATAAAACATCCAAGGTTGATAATATAATAGCATGGAACAATCAAAAATTATAGATGCGTTGGAGACGTATCAAGTGTTAACCAGAGTACACCTTTGTTTGTCGACCGGACAACCACCTCGTTGCAGAAGGTGTCCCAGTGAGAAGCCACAAATCAAATCAATTGTTACCAAAGCCACAACAAAATCAAAAAATTCTTTGCCTTCTCCTACCCAAATGAAATCAAATCATACTAAAACCTGAACTAAATCAAAAAGTTTGATTGCCTTCTCCTACCCATACTCAAATCAAATCAAATTTTACCAAAATATAGAATATGATGGGTGTGAGATTTATGTCGAGCATGATTGATGTTGTACCACTAGAATATGTATGCCCTCGATGCAATAGACAGATAATTAGCTAGTGGAATAGTAATATATATGTGTGAAATTTCATCAATATACATGCTTGTATCTAAGGTACATAAAAAAGACTAATACATGCATAAAATGGGCTTGGATATTTTTTCTTTTCTAGCCAAAATTTTATATTTTTGTGTAGCATATCATATAAAATATTATTGAACAAAAATTAACAGGTACTTAGAGAACATGGATACACCTCGAAAAAGAGCACATGCATACATATTTGTGTATTTTTTTAACTTTTAAGCACTATTTTTGAGTTGTTCAAGAAAGAAGGGCTCCAATGACCCCATGCTCCAAATATCTTTGTGTTATGTTTGGATCGTAGTCATGCATATTTCTTGTTACATTTTTTAAGTTGGACCACCTTGTTACAAAATTCTAGATCGACCACTATGAGGTCATCTCCAATATGGTTCATCAAAACAAACACACCAAATATCCACGGACATGTTCGGACATGTGCACACATAGCGTTATGGGAGCCGATGATCATAAGTAGCCATAAAATCCGGACACACCAAATTTATGCGGACACCGACCAGGCGGCTCTAGAGGAAAAAACACATGGACTGTGAGGACATGTGATCCAATTGACAATCGGCCAATGAGACTGTCTAGACTCCCCGAAAGCTCCATCAGGTTTGGTTCGGGTTTAGGTGATTTTTGTGTATTTTATGGTTTGAACTGATTAACAAAAAATTGATGTCCCCCGCTGGGTAGCAAAAATTGTCCAAACACGTTGGCCCAAACATTTACGAGTGTTTCAATGAACCGCGTTTGTGTTGCCCTAACTCCCTACTATCGGAAATATTTTTTGGTAGATCCCTCGATAAGGTACTCTGGCCAGACAAGTAGATCGGATGTGAAACACCAAAGGGTTTACCCAAGTTCATACGCTTACTATGGATATAAAACCCTACTTCCTGCTCAATTGTATTGATTGAGTAAAGGGGTTACAAA
>NC_057800.1:438174229-438266561 GCF_018294505.1 Triticum aestivum
GGGCCCTAGGGTTTACAAGTACCTAGTCGATTAGGGTCGCGGAGGAGTCCAGTTGGGCACTGGTCGCTTTTGCGTCACATTGTTAGGGCTTCCCACAAGAACCAACCAGCTGGGCTGGCCCATTTTAACGAGTTAGTTCAGTTTTTACTACTTTTCTTTTTCTGCTCTTTCTTTTATTTTTACAATTCTTGCTTTATCAAAAAAGATCCCTTTTAAAAATGCTTGGAAATTTAAAAAATTAATTTAAAAATTATTCGAGATTTCTACAAAAAATCACGTTTCTATTTTTTTTCAAAATTTCAAAAGATGCTACCTTTTCCAAAAATTGAGAAAATGGTTGTGTTTCCAAAAAATATTCGGAATTTCAATTTTACTTTGGGATTTAAAAAAGTGTTTGGGTTTTTTTAACTTCTTTTCAAAATTATTTTGTCAATTCAAAAAATATTCAGGATTTTTTTAAAAAAACTGCTTCTTCAAAAAATGTTTGTATTTTTCAAAATATTTCAAATTCCAATTTTTCATAGTTTTAATTTTTTGTTCCTTTTTGTAAAATTGAATTTTTTAAAAACGGTTCATTATTTCCCAAAAACATGTTTCTTAAATGATTCTCACATTAAAAATATTCAAATATTTTTAAAATATTTATTTTCATGTGTTTCAAAAACGAATGGAAAAAGAAAAAAATGATCCCTACAGTAGTTGATCGCTTACAGTAGCGTGGTCGCTACAACACACGACAGTCCGTCCTAGTAGGGGTGCTCCCTGTGCGGGACGCCGACTATACGAGGCCTCTTATACGGCGCAGCACGCGCTGCGAAGGAAGCGGGCGCGCACCCCCCACTCCCCGTCTGGGCCGGCTCATGTGTGGCCGGGACGCTGCCTTTTTTGTGGATGTTTCCTTTTTTTCTGTTTTCCTGTTCTTTTTTCTTTTTTTCAATAATTCAGGATATCAAAAGGTCTTAAATTTAAGAAAAGTTGCTAATTTTGAATAAAACAATCATGATTTCTCAAAAAAAAAGTAGGGGTGCTCCCTGTGTGGCAGGCCAACTATACGCCACATAGTAGTGGCGGATCCTATTTGACGCGTGCGTGCGTCAGGGAGCCGTGGTTTTGCTGAAGCGAGCTCCACATTGGGCCGGCCTATGTACGTATTTCGTGTGCCGTTTTACTTCGCTGTTTTCTGCAGAGTTTTTTTTTTCATTTTTCTTCTATGGTTTTTTGCTTCCAGTTTTCACTGTTTCTTCCCGGTTTTTAGTTGTTGTGTTCCCTTTTTATTTGTCTATTTTGGTTCTCTTTTTTCTTTCATTTTTTATTTTACCGACTTTTCTCTATTTGTTTTTCTCTTTCTCTTTTCATCCCTATTATATAAAAAGTTTACCGCGTATTAGAAAATGGTCATCGTATTAAGAAGATATACATCATATGATATGAAAACGTTCGCCTTGCATTATAAAAATTTCCATCATGTATTACAAAAATATGTATCATATATTATGAAATTACTAATGTATTTCTTTTACTAAATGTTCAATGTGTATTCCAAAATTATTCAACGCGTATATTTGTATTTTATAAAAAATGTTCAACATGTATTAAAACAGTTCATTGTGTAATACAAAAAAAGCAATCGTGTACTATTTAAGTGTTCAACGAATATAAAGAAAATGTTCAACAGATATTTCAAACATTCATTGTACATTTTTCGAAATTTTCAAAAGAATACGATACTTAAACTTTCGCGCCTATAATCTATCAATAGAACTCACCAGTTCCAGCGGTTAGTAGCACCCGTTCACATTTCGCAAAAAAAAAGGAGCACTCGTTCACAAGAGGGAGGTCACGAGAATGAGCGCCTATTTGTTTTAGTTGTCCAAAAGCTCGTTCACCTCCTGATGGGCCGCGACCGATTCGCTCTGCCTTCAGCGATGACTCTACTATTTGCCGCCTACGGGCTGCAAATAAGAGCTCCCTCCAAGGAGCTCCCCTATTTCTCGCTTTAAGCGAGCAAAGGGGATGCCTCACGTCTGGGTAGCACGGATGGGCCGGCCCATCAGCGCGGGAGTGCACGGCCTAATTATTTTTCCTGTTTTCCATTCTATTCCCTCCGTCCCAAAATAAGTGTCTCAACTTTGTACTAACTTTAGTACAAAGTTGTATTAAGCTTGAGACACTTATTTTGAGATGGAGGGAGTAGTTTTTTGCTTTATTTTCGTACTTTTCATCATACAAAACAACCTCTTTAAAAATACATTTGAAAACTGTTCAAAATGTATTTGAAAAATATTGAATAATTATTTAAAAAATGTTGAACAAGTATTTGATAAAAATGTTGAACAACTATCTGAAAATTATGAATAAGTATTTTAAATGTTGAACAAGTATTTTAAATTTTTTAATAACTATTAAATATTGTCAAATGAGTATTAGAAAAATGTTGAACGAGTACTTAAAAATGTTGAATAAGTATTAAAAAAATATTTAATGTGTATTTGAAAAATGTTGAACATGTATTTTAAAAATGCTGAATAAGTATTAAAATGTCGTGCAATTATTTCAAAAATGTTGAATAAGCATTCGGACAATGTTGAACGAGTATACAGAAAATGTCAATCACTTACTAAAGAAATGTTTTTTTACATATATGAAAATGTAGAGTGAAAGCGAAAACAAACATAAGAAAAATCAAAAGTGGAAAATGAATAACAAAAGCAAACAAAAATGGAGAAGAAATAAGAAAACTAAACAAAGAATGGAGAAGAAAAAAGAAAACCAAACAAAAAACAAAGAAAACCTTGTCAAAAAACAAAAACAAGAAACACAAAATGACGAAGAACGCATGAAAACTATTGAAAAACCCGATGAAATGGAGAAAGAAACAAAGCAAAGTCGGTGAAAACCCGAAAAAACGAAAACGAAAACCTGAAAAGTATTGTATATCCGGATTTTTTTTACTTCATTCAGCTCGCGCCCTATGTTCCTGACAAGAACTAGGCATTTGCTTAGTGGTAGCACCGTAATGAAGCAAACAAGATATCTTGGGATTTTAGAGCCTTCGAACCATCTGTCTTCCCAGAAGAGAGTTGAGGCGCCATCTCTCACTGTCGCTCGTGAGGCAGCCTGGAACAGTTGCATCGCCTCCTGAGGCACTGTAACATCAAACTCCACCCATGGTCGCTGATGGTCTGTACGCTGGAGCCATGGCCATCTGGCCTGCACCGCCAAGTTTGGGTGAGCTCTAATTGCAAAAAAGCCCGAACAGTGCAACAGGCAGCGATGGAGGGCATGTGGGTCTCTAATGTCGGGCCAGAGATGTTGGACCACGAGATTCATGAGTACCTTGGTCTTTGGACGGCCATGCAGCAAGTGGAACTCAACCACACCAACTCTGACTCGATAGCCTGGGTTTGGAAGAAAATCAAAGCCTTCTCGGCTCGTTCGGCATATGCAGCAAAATACTGGGCAAGAGAGGTTAGCTCCACGACCACATTCACTTGGAAGTCAAGAGCGCCCCAATAATGCCACTTCTTCGCTTGGCTCGCACTCCAGAACAGATGTTGGACCTCAGATAGGCTAGAGAGGCGTAGCCTTGATCACCAGGAGGCTTGCCCATTTTGTGATCAAGAGAAAGAAACCATAGATCACATTCTCCTCACTTGTGTCTTTGCACGGCAACTGTGGAAAATCATTGGTGAGGGCTTAACAGGCCGGACTGGGTACCGGATCAGGAGTCCAAACGGTTCCCGTGGTGTGCAAATGTGCAGATCAGCGCAGCTTTTACAAAGGAGGTGCGAGCAGTGCTCTTACTTGTTCTCTGGGAGCTGTGGAAGCATAGAAACTCCATAGTGTTCGATGCTTGCTCTCCATCTATGACCAGACTAGCGAAGACCATCATGCAGGAGTCGTCCGAAGTTTTCGTGGTGGGGCCTACACGGGCTCGATCGTACAACACCATCATGTACAAGGCAGTGCACATGACATACGAAGCGTCCCCGAGTCGGCATAGCCAAGGACTCTTTAAGACACAACGAGACCACTGTAAAACCAACCGTGGATAGGCGGACCACTAGACGTCGAACCCCAATTTCATACCATACATCTGTTGAAAGATATCCTAAGAGCTACTTGAATTCCCACTTATAAACTCCCGAAACTTTTCGGTTATGCAATCAGGTGTTGGGGATACAGGGGAAGCATAATATCTCACCCAAATCTTGCAAATCCTACATCCAGCTGTATCCATCCTTCAACACATAACCAAGAAACCTTCGGAAATCATTTACCTCAACCTTCGAAAAACATCCGTTATACGAGTTATGGCAATACTCCCGAACTCCCGCCCCAGTACTGGGTGGCATCGAGGTTATCTCACCAACAACTGCATAAAAGAGATTTTCGATGTCGGCGAAACTAAACTCAGGTATTCCAGAACTGCAACGATAAAATTTGACGACAACACCTCGGAGCTCAACTCCCCGGGACACTGCCACAACCCCTAAATGACAGGAGGCACCAAGAACAATGTTCTCGTCACAAAACCATCGGAACAATTCCAAGATACCCGCGTGATCCTAAATTTTTTTATTGAAATTTGAGAAGAGAAGAGTCAAAACTCTACGTAAGGATGTCTCACCAGAGCGACGAAGGGACTGAGGAGTAAAAAGAATTCCTAACTCTCTGATATATATAATCCTAAATGACTCAAAACATTTTTCTAGACTCAACAACGCCAGCTATTCGATCAAGCAGGGGGCTCCTAAAGTCGGGGAAGGCTCTGATACCAACTTGTAACGCCCTCGATGCGGCTATATCTCCCACGTGTCGAAGCACGACTTAGAGGCATAACCGCATTGAAAGCAATGTCGCAAGTGAGGTAATCTTCACACAACCCATGTAATACATAAGGGAAAGAGATACATAGCTGGCTTACACTCGCCACTTCACACAAATACATGAATAAAGCATTACATCAACCAGTTACAAACAAGGTCCGGCTACGGAACCAAAATAGAAGAAGACTACCCCAAATGCTACATAGATCCCCGATCGACCCCAACTGGGCTCCACTACTGATCAACTAGAACGAAACAACTCAAAGGACAAGATCTTCATCGAGCTCCTCCTTGAGCTTGGTTGCGTCACCTGCTCGGTAACATCGGCACCTGCAAACTGGTTTTGGAAGTATCTGTGAGTCACGAGGACTCAACAATCTCACACCCTCGCGATCAAGACTATTTAAGCTTATGGGTAAGGTAAAAGGTATGAGGTGGAGCTACAGCAAGCGACTAGCATATATGGTGGCTAACATGTACGCAAAAGAGAGGGAGAAGAGAAGGCAAAGCACGATCGTGAAACTATGATCAAGAAGTGATCCTAGAACAACCTACGTCAAGCATAACTCCAACACCGTGTTCACTTCCCGGACTCCGCCGGAAAGAGACCATCACGGTAACACGCGGTTTATGTATTTTAATTAAGGTCAACTTCAGGTTTTCTACAACCGGACATTAACAAATTCCCATCTGCCCATAACCGCGGGTACATCGAAAGTTCAAATCCCTGCAGGGGTGTCCCAACTTAGCCCATCACAAGCTCCCACGGTCAACGAAGGATATTCCTTCTAGCGGGAAGACCCGATCAGACTCGGAATCCCGGTTATAAGACATTTCGACAATGATAAAACAAGACCAGCAAAGCCACCCGAATGTGCCGACAAATCCTGATAGGAGCTGCACATATCTCGTTCTCAGGGCACACCGGATTGTCCAAACTTCCGGTAGGCCAGCCCAGAGTTGCCCCTGGTGGCCACCGGCGGCTGACAAGGTGGACCAACACTCAGAGGAGCACTGGCCCGGGGGGGTTAAAATAATGATGACCCTCGAGAGCGTGACTCCCAAGGGAAAAGAAAAGGCTAGGTGGCGAATGGTAAAACCAAGGTTGGGCCTTGCTGGAGGAGTTTTATTCAAAGCGAACTATCAAGGGGTTCCCATTATAACCCAACCGCGTAAGGAACGCAAAATCCGGGAACATAACACCGATATGACGGAAACTAGGGCGGTAAGAGTGGAACAAAACACCAGGCATAAGGCCGAGCCTTCCACCCTTTACCAAGTATATAGATGCATTAATTAAATAAGATATATTGTGATATCCCAACAAGTAAACATGTTCCAACAAGGAACAACATCTCCATGTTCCAACAAGGAACAAACTTCAATCTTCACCTGCAACTAACAACGCTATAAGAGGGGCTGAGCAAAGCGGTAACATAGCCAAACAACGGTTTGCTAGGACAAGGTGGGTTAGAGGTTTGGTTTAACAATATGGGAGGCATGATAAGCAAGTGGTAGGTATCACAGCATAGGCATAGCAAAAGTGCGAGCATCTAGCAAGCAAAGATAGAAGTGATTTCGAGGGTATGGTCATCTTGCCTGAAATCCCGCAAGGAAGAAGAACGAGTCCATGAAGAAGACAAACGGACGTAGACGAACGGGTCCTCACAAACGCGACGTTACCTGAACCAACCCAAAGAATCAAACACCGGAAAGAAGCACACAACATAGTAAACAACCAACACATGAACATGGTATGATATGCGGAATGCGATATGCGATGCATATGCATGATTTGGAAAGGAATGATTGAACCTTGAATCAACTTGGAAATCCAAGAGTGCCACTGGAAAGGCGAGGTGATTTCGGTTGAAATCGATATAAAGATCACCGAAATCGGATGCACGGTTTGGAAATGGCAAGCAAAACAAATATGGCACCGGTCTGCGATAATCTGCAAGTAGCCATCTAAATGCATCAAGATAAATATGCTACAGCACCCAAGCATGGCAACAAAATACATGGCAGGGATCCACTCAAGATGCTTGACAAAAGATGTACACTGAGCTATGGCTAATTCATCCATTAACAGGTTCAAACAAGCATGGCAAAAGTGCAAATGATAACAGGTTTCAGACTTAGTGAAATTAACACAAGTCTGGAATTTATCATTAGGAAGCACACTTTAGAGCATGAAAACCACATACTATAGGAACATATCATGGCAAAGCAAGGCATGGCATGAAGCTACTCAAAGCACTTAACAAAAGTCCCTTAGTGACCTTGAGCCAAAATGGATCGGAAAATACAATTGCAAGCATGTGAACATGGAAAAAACATAAACAGATCTCAGACTTAGTGAAAAACTGGAGCATGCAAATCAGTTAACGAGTAGGCATGTTTACGAGCTCGATGCACTCACTACAGAGCATGGCATGACAAACTAAGCATACACCCATCAAGAATACATGGCATAGAAGCTAGGCATGGCAAGAACAACAACATAGCATGCACAGATCAATAGCAACATCCTCGGCAAAATCGCTAACAAGTCAACAATCTGCCAGGATTCACGAATAGCAAAAGTAGAACTCGATTGACTCAAGCTAGGGTGCTCCATAAATGCAAACAAAGACATTCATGGATAGAGCACCACAATGTTAGCAAAACATCCTTACTGGTAATCCTCAAAAGAGGCACGGATCACTAGGAAACAACATGAACATATGGCATAACGACAAAATCAGGACAAGGACTTAGTAAAATTCTAAGTCCCTGAAATCAGCATTACCGATTACGCTACTTTGCAAGCTTGTGCTAGTCACCACATATATCATAAAAATACATAGTAAGCACCTCTGTAAACATGGCATGGCATATAACAAAACACATGTAGAGCTCAGAAACATAGCATGCACACAATAATCATGGCAAAAATGACAAAATGCCATTTCCTGAAACAGATCTGCCAAATTACTCATGTAGCCCTCTTCCAATGACATTTCGGGAATCAAGATGAGCTCAAATGAAAATGATGCAATGAGATGAAATGATGTAATCATCGGGACAAACATTTTGATATGCTACACGCTCAAAACGGAGCTATGGATGCAAAGTTACGACATGATGAATAGAGGCATATGAATTTGGAAACTTCGGGGACTTACTGGAATTTTACCTCCGCGAAAATTCAACGCGGGATGAGGATATCCGGGACGTGGGGAAGGAGCCGTTTGGTTCCGGGGATTGGTGGATCTGGTCCACCCGACCAGTTCCGGCCGGAGTGAAGGAAGATGCCGGCGAGGGGCGGCTCGAGCTCCGGCGAGCTCGCGTCTCCGGCGAGGGTGAGGAACGGCGTCGGGAAAGGAGGAGAGGGCCGACGTGCTCGGGTCGGCGGCACGCAGTCCGGCAGGGTCGGCGGTCGAAGGTGGCTGCGTCGGCGAGAGCAGCTTGGGGCGGCGGGGGCGCACCGGCGTGCGAGCTGGCGACAGCGGCGGAGATGGCGGCGCGGCGGCGCAGGCATTCCGGCGATGCGGCCGACGAGGTTCCGGTGAGCAGGGGCGCCTAGCACGCGGGTGGTGGAGACCGATCCAGGCGGCGGCGGATCTGGGCCCGCGCGGGCCCGCAACGGGCTCCGCGGGCCGCGGGAGGTGGGAGGCGCGCGGTCGACGCGTGGCGCTGCGGGATTGGGCGCGGGGGCGGCGGCGATGACATGTCGGCCCCTGGTTGGCCGGAGCGAGGTGGCCGGCGGCGGTGGACATGTCCGGTGCGGCGCGGACATGTCCGGTGGCGCGAGGAGGAAGACGCTAGGGTTTCATCCGTGATTTTTCGGAGGGGATAACATATATATAGGTAGAGGGAGCTAGGAGAGTCCAAATGAGGTGCGGTTTTCGGCCACGCGCGTGATCGAATGACCGAGAGGATGGAAGGAGTTTAAGTGGGTTTTGGGCCACTTTGGAAGGGTGTTGGGCTGCAACACACACGAGGCCTTTTCGATCCCTCGGTTAACCGTTGGAGTATCAAACGAAGTCCAAATGGCACGAAACTTGATAGGCGGTCTACCGGTAGTAAACCAAGGCCGCGTGGCAAGTCTCGGTCCAATCCAAAAACGTTTAGCACCCGCACAGGAAAAGAGGTAGAAAGGGACACCGGGTGACATAGGAGCGTCGGATTGCAAAACGGACAACGGGGAAAATGCTCGGATGCATGAGACGAACATGTATGCAAATGAAATGCGCATGATGACATGATATGCAATGCATGACACATAAGCAATGACAACGCAATAATAGCGAATAACTGGAGGACACCTGGCACATCGGTCACGGGGCGTTACATGCACGTATTGGAAACAAGTCGGGATCTTCAAGGAAAGCGTGGAGCCGATGCTACAAGCATTAGCTAGGTGGTAGATAGGAGGAGTTAATCTTGTATTTGGACCTTAGGGTGGAGTTGGTGTACATGTAATTTGTAACATCCAACGTGGAGGGACTTCGTTTCCCACCCTCTCTTTAATATATAGTACACACACTCGTGCGCATCCGAGAAAAAAAAGATATCTTGGGATCGAACCCCGTGCCGCGTGAGTCCTCTCCTTTATTTTCTTTTATTGCGCTAATGGGCCGGCCCTTTACTATAGAGTCGACACAAGAGATCCTGTACCACTCGCTTTAAGCAAAAAATAGTCACCGCGCCCCTCCAAGTCCTTCCGGTCCTTCTATCCATTAGGACCGTAGGTCCTTACTATTTTGCGCCTAGGTCGATTCTCTGGGGCGGCCCATTCCAATATTTCTCCTTGTGGGTTTTGGAAAGGAAGAAAACTGTTCTTTTTTTCTTTCTTTATTCTTAGTGCCCTTTTCATTTTTATTTCTTCTTCTTTTTCCATTTCCATTTTTCTATTATACATGTTGTTTTTCTTTTCAAACCCATGAACTTGTTTCAAACTCGTAAACTTTTTCTAAATCCACAATTTTTTCTGAAGTACATGATTTTTCTATGAAAATTGTGCACACTTTTAATATTCACAAACAAATGAGAACAATTTTCAATTTCTTTATCTTTTTTAAATGCAAAAATATTTATACTTACATTTTTTAATCCAAGACCATTGGTGAAATTCATTAGAATATTTCAATTTTTGGAGCAATTTGTTAAATTTGTAAAAAGAATTACGATCATTTTCTGAATTTTCCATTTTTTTACAATTCTTCATTTTTTAGATAATTCCAGTATTTAATTCCACTTTCCTGAATATATTTTTGAAAATTCTTGAATATTTTTTAATCATGAACATATTGTGCAATCTGAAGTTTTGGGGGGTTAATGAATACTTTTTAATTTTTTTTGAAATTTTAAACCATTTTTTAAATCTTGAACATATTTGTAAATAAAAAAATTAAAATAAAATAAACACATGGGCGCCACACCCCACAATGTGCCGGCCGTCTAGCCCAAATCACGTGTGGAAGTACGTGTTTGTTGCGCGATCACCTTGTAGTGCGGAGAAAATCTTTTCCCTCAGGTTAGGGTTCCCTCTCCTCTCGGGCGGCGACGGTGATCGCTATTCCCGTTGAGACCCGATCCTCTTTGTTGTACCTATCACCGTTCATCGGAGCCCGACGCTCCGGCAACACGGGGGTGGTGGCGGTGGTAGGGAGCACCCCGCCCGCGTGACTTTTCCACGGGCAAGAGATCTAATGGCGACCGGGGCTTCAGGATCGGGGGTGACCGATCTGGAGTCCATGATGGAAGAGCTTGGCCTGAACGAAGGCAACCTTCAAGATGTGATGGTTGAGGATGACGATCTGCCGGAGGAAGCTGTCAGGTGGATGGCGATCGTTCGCGTACACACGGATAAAGCTTACAGTCAGTACTAGTTCTACCGGGATATGAGGGCGGCGTGGGATCTCGCTCGAGAAGTTAAGATCCGCCCCTCGAGGATAATCTATACACCATGCAGTTCATGTGCCTTGGAGACTGGGAGAGAGTAATGGAGGAGGGTCCCTGGCAGTACAAAGGCAAAGTAGTGGTGGTCGAGCCCTATGATGGCTTCACCAGGCCGTCGGCGGTTGCTCTAGACAAGGTGGAAATCTGGGCTCAAATCCATGACTTCCCTGATGGTTATTTCCCCTTGATCAAATCCCTTGCAGCAACCATTGGTGAATATATTTACCATGAGCCGAGGTCTCAAGACTTCGAAGGCAATTTTGTGCGCGTCCGCGTAAAGATAAACGTCACCGAGCCGCTCAAGAATGCAGTCTCACTGGTCAAGAAAAAGAAAAGAGAGATTTTCAGAGTTAAATATGAGAGACTGCCGGATTGGTGCGCGGTTTGCGGTCTCTTGGGTCATATGCACAAAGAATGTGGTGATGGCGTCCATGACCCCAAAACCCTAGTCTTCAAAGATCTACGGGCCTCTTGGTTCCGCGGCCTTGGACAAGGTCCAGGGGAGGGCAAGACAGGCCGAGGAGGTAGAGGTGCAGGGGGCAGAGGCAACTCCAGAGGAGGCCGTGGTGGATGCGGTCAGGGTCAGCGTAGTCAGAATCATGAAGGGGAGATGCAGGTCGACCCAGAATCAGCTGCTGACCTGGAGATGGGAGAAGCGAACATGAACAGAAAGAGATGAGTAACTATTCCTCTCCTCACAGTTCCGAATGCGTCAAACCCATAGAATGATCAATCAACGGTAGCGACGGGTGTGGCCCCTGCAAGCTCCCCGCTAAGCAAGACCCAAAGGAGCCAAGAACAACCTTGAAGTCTACTACACAACCTTCTTCTTGTAGACATTGTTGAGCCTCCAAGTGCAGAGGTTTGTAGGACAGTAGCAAATTTCCCTCAAGTGGATGACCTAAGGTTTATCAATCCGTAGGAGGCGTAGGATGAAGATGGTCTCTCCTAAGCAACCCTGCAACCAAATAACAAAGAGTCTCTTGTGTCCCCAACACACCCAACACAATGGTAAATTGTATATGTGCACTAGTTCGGCGAAGAGATGGTGAAAC
Organism: Triticum aestivum; assembly: GCF_018294505.1. NCBI lineage: Eukaryota > Viridiplantae > Streptophyta > Magnoliopsida > Poales > Poaceae > Triticum > Triticum aestivum. The sequence goes on from NC_057800.1 coordinate 438,186,060, forward strand.
AAGTGGTATATGGATAGTAGATAAAGGTATTTGTAATATGAAATAATAAAAACAGCAAGGTAGCAAATGGTAAAGGTGAGCGTAAACGGTATTGCAATGATGGTAAACAAGGCCTAGGGTTCATAGGGTTCATACTTTCACTAGTGTAAGTCCTCTCAACAATACTAACATAATTGGATCACATAACTATCCCTCAACATGCAACAAAGAGTCACTCCAAAGTCACTAATAGCGGAGAACGAACGAAGAGATTATGGTAGGGTACGAAACCACCTCAAAGTTATTCTTTCCAATCAATCCGTTGGGCTATTCCTATAAGTGTCACAAACAACCCTAGAGTTCGTACTAGAATAACACCTTAAGACACAAATCAACCAAAACCCTAATGTCACCTAGATACTCCAATGTCACCTCAAGTATCCATGGGTATGATTATACGATATGCGTCACACAATCTCAGATTCATCTATTCAACCAACACAAAGGACCTCAAAGAGTGCCCCAAAGATCTATCGGAGAATCACGACGAAAACGTGTGCCAACCCCTATGCATAGGTTCATGAACCCGCAAGTTGGTCACCTTAACATACATCAAGTGGCACGCGGTATCCCATTGTCACCACAGATATCCACGGCAAGACATGCATCAAGTGTTCTCAAATCTTTAAAGACTCGATCCGATAAGATTACTTCAAAGGGGAAACTCAATTCATTACAAGAGAGAAGAGGGGGAGGAGAAACATAAGATCCAACTATAATAGCAAAGCTCGCGATACATCAAGATCGTATCATCTCAAGAACACGAGAGAGAGAGAGATCAAACACATAGCTACTGGTACATACCCTCAGCCCCGAGGGAGAACTACTCCCTCCTCGTCATGGAGAGCACCGGGATGATGAAGATGGCCACCGGAGAGGGATTTCCCCCTCCGGCAGGGTGCCGGAACAGGTCTAGATTGGTTTTCGGTGGCTACGGAGGCTTCTGGCGGCGGAACTCCAGATCTATTGTGTGTTTTGGAAGTTTTAGGGTATATGGAGTTATATAGGCAGAAGAACCACGTCAGGGGAGCCACGGGGGCCCCACGAGGCAGGGGGCGCGCCCTAGGGGGGTTGGGCGCGCCCCCCACCCTCATGGGCAGCTCCCGTATCTTCTGACGTGGGGTCCAAGTCCATCAGGTGTGTTTCCTTCCAAAAATAACTTCTCCAGTTGATTTCATTCCGTTTCGACTCCGTCTGATATTCCTTTTCTTTGAAACACCGAAATAGGCATAAAACAGCAAATCTGGGCTGGGCCTCCGGTTAATAGGTTAGTCCCAAAAATAATATAAAAGTGGATAATAAAGCCCAATATTGCCTAAAACAGTAGTTAATATAGCATGGAGCAATCAAAAATTATAGATATGTTGGAGACGTATCAAGCATCCCCAATCTTAATTCCTGCTCGTCCTCGAGTAGGTAAATGATAAAAAAGATAATTTTTGATGTGGAATGCTATTTGGCATAATTTCAATGTAATTCTTCTTACTTGTGATATGAATATTCAGATCCATAAGATTCAAGACAAAAGTTCATATTGACATAAAAAATAGTAATATTTCAAGCATACCAACCAAGCAATTATGTTTTATCAAAATAACATGGCCAAAGAAAGCTATCCCTACAAAATCATATAGTCTAGCTATGCTCCATCTTCACCACACAAAATATTTAAATCATGCACAACCCCGATGACAAGCCAAGCAATTGTTTCATACTTTTGATGTTCTCAAACTTTTTCAATCTTCACACAATACATGAGCGTGAGCCATGGATATAGCACTATAGGTGGAATAGAAGGGTGGTTGTGGAGAAGACAAAAAGGGAGAAGATAGTCTCACATCGACTAGGCGTATCAACGGGCTATGGAGATGCCCATCAATAGATATCAATGTGAGTGAGTAGGGATTGCCATGCAACAGATGCACTAGAGCTACAAGTATATGAAAGCTCAAAAGGAAACTAAGTGGATGTGCATCCAACTTGCTTGCTCATGAAGACCTAGGGCAATTTGAGGAAGCCCATCATTGGAATATACAAGCCAAGTTCTATAATGAAAGATCCCACTAGTATATGAAAGTGACTACATAGGAGACTCTCTATCATGAAGATCATGGTGCTACTTTGAAGCACAAGTGTGGTAAAAGGATAGTAACATTGTCCCTTCTCTCTTTTTCTCTCATCATCTTTTTTTGTTTGGGCATTTTCTATTTTTTATGGCCTCTTTTTTTTCGTCCGGAGTCTCATCCCGACTTATGGGGGAATCATAGTCTCCATCATTCTTTCCTCACTGGGACAATGCTCTAATAATGATGATCATCACACTTTTGTTTTTCTTATAACTCAACAATTACAACTCAATACTTAGAACAAAATATGACTCTATGTGAATGCATCCGGCGGTGTGCCGGGATATGCAATATGACAATGATGAAGTGTGTCATGATGAACTAGATGGTGGAAAGTTGCATGGCAATATATCTCGGAATGGCTATGGAAATGCCATAATAGGTAGGTATGGTGGCTGTTTTGAGGAAGGTATATGGTAGGTGTATGATACCGGCGAAAGTTGCGCGGTATTAGAGAGGCTAGCAAAGGTGGAAGGGTGAGAGTGTGTATAATCCATGGACTCAACATTAGTCATAAAGAACTCATATACTTATTGCAAAAATCTAGAAGTTTTCAAAGCAAAGTATTACGTGCATGCTCCTAGGTGGATAGATTGGTAGGAAAAGACCATCGCTCGTCCCCGACCGCCACTCATAAGGAAGACAATCAATAAATAAAGCATGCTCTGACTTCATCACATAACGGTTCACCATACGTGCATGCTACGGGAATCACAAACTTCAACACAAGTATTTCTCAAATTCACAACTACTCAACTATCATGACTCTAATATTACCATCCTCATATCTCAAAACAATCATCAAGTATCAAACTTCTCTTAGTATTCAACACACTCATAAGAGAAGTTTATTATTAATCTTGTATACCCAGCATATTAGGATTTTAAGCAAATTAGCATGCTATTTAATACTCTCAAAATAATCTAAGTGAAGCATGAGAGTTCATCTATTTCTTGAAAATAAAACTACGACCATGCTCTAAAAGATATAAGTGAAGCACTAGAGCAAATGACAAACTACTCCGAAAGATATAAGTGAAGATCAATGAGTAGTCGAATAATTATGCAACTATGTGAAGACTCTCTAACATTTAATAATTTCAGATCTTGGTACTCTATTCAAACTGCAAGCAAAGCAAAATAAAATGACATTCTAAGAATAGCAAACATCATGTGAAGAAGTAAAAACTTAGGATAAACCGAAACTAACCGATAGTTGTTGAGGAAGAAAGGTGGGATGCCAACCGGGGCATACCCAAGCTTAGATGCTCGAGACTTCTTGAAATACTATATTGGGGTGCCTTGTGCATCCCCAAGCTTGAGCTTTTGTGTCTCCTTAATTCCTCTCATATCACGGTCTCCCTAAATCTCAAAAGCTTCATCCACACAAAACTCAACAAGGACTCGTGAAATAAGTTAGTATAAACCATTGCCAAAACCTTATCATACTCTACTGTAGCAAATCACTAAAATTATTATTCAACATTACATACTAAATGCCTCTGCATATTAAATAGTCCTATCCTCAAATAGAATCATTAAAGAAGCAACCATATGCAAACAATGCAAACATAACAGCAATCTGCCTAAACAGGATAGTCTGTAAAGAATGCTGCAACATCCATACTTCCCTAGCTCCAAAAATTATGAAATAAAATTCCCACTCTAGTAAATTTATCAGAGCTTAATATGCAAAAGGTTTCAACATTCTATCACATTTTGAATGTTCTAGGGAATTATTGCAACAGGGGTAAACTTTCTGTTTTCAAACAGCGACATGTATATTTGTAACATAGGCATAGTAAAGGCTATTAGTGCCACTTTTATTGAAATAAAAGATGCAAAACAATGTTCTAAATAACAGCAAGCAAATCCTAACAAAATAATTTGATGCTCCAAGCAAAACACATATCATGTGGCGAATAAAAATATAGCTCCAAGTAAAGTTACCGATGAACGAAGACGAAAGAGGGGATGCCTTCCGGGGCATCCCCAAGCTTAGGCTCTTGGCTATCCTTGAATATTACCTTGGGGTGCCTTGGGAATCCCCAAGCTTAGGCTCTTGCCACTCCTTATTCCATAGTCCATCGAATCCTTACCCAAAACTTGAAAACTTCACAACACAAAACTTAACAGAAAACTTGTGAGCTCCGTTAGCGAAAGAAAACAAAACACTACTTCAAGGTACTGTAATGAACTCATTATTTATTTATATTGGTGTTAAAACTACTGTATTCCAACTTCTATATGGTTTATAAACTATTTTACTAGCCATAGATTCATCAAAATAAGTAAACAACACATGAAAAACAGAATCTGTCAAAAACAGAACAGTCTGTAGTAATCTGGATCAAACGTATACTTCTGGGACTCATAAAATTCTAAAATAAATTGCTGGACCTGAGTAATTTATCTATTAATCATCTTCAAAAATAATTAACTAAATATCACTCTCCAAATAAAAATGGCAGCAATTCTCGTGAACGCTAAAGTTTCTGTTTTTTACAGCATGATCAACAAGACTTCTCCCAAGTCTTCCCAAAGGTTCTACTTGGCACAAACACTAATTTAAAAGCATACAACCACATATAAACAGAGGCTAGATGAATTATTTATTACTAAATAGGAACAAAAAGCAAGGAACTAAAATAAAATTGGGTTGCCTCCCAACAAGCGCTATCGTTTAACGCCTCTAGCTAGGCATGACAATTTCAATGATGCTCACATAAAGGGTAAGAATTGAAACATAAAGAGAGCATCATGAAGAATATGACTAGCACATTTAAGTCTAACATACTTCCTATGCATAGGGATTTTGTGAGAAAACAACTTATGGGAGCAAGAATCAACTTGCATAGGAAGGTAAAACAAGCACAACTTCAAAACTTTAAGCACATAGAGAGGAAACTTGATATTATTGCAATTCCTACAAACATATTTTCCTCCCTAATAATAATTTTCAGTAGCATCATGAATGAATTCAACAATATAACCAGGACCTAAAGCATTCTTTTCATGATCTACAAGCATGCAAAATTTACTACTCTCCACATAAGCAAAATTCTTCTCATGAATAATAGTGGGAGCAAACTCAACAAAATAATTATCATATGAGGCATAATCCAATTGAAAACTAAAATCATGATGACAAGTTTCATGGATATCATTATTTTTTATAGCATACAAGTCATCACAATAATCATCATAGATAGCAACTTTGTTCTCATAATCAATTGGAACCTCTTCCGGAATAGTGGATTCATCACTAAATAAAGTCATGACCTCTCCAAATCCACTTTCATCAATATAATCATCATAAATATGAGGCACGCTTTCATCATAATAAATTTTCTCATCAAGACTTGGGGGACAAAAAATATCATCTTCATCAAACATAGCTTCCCCAAGCTTGTGGCTTTGCATATCATTAGCATCATGGATATTCAAGGAATTCATACTAACAACATTGCAATCATGCTCATCATTAAAATATTTAGTGCCAAACATTTTATAGATTTCTTCTTCTAGAACTTGAGCACAATTATCCTTTCCATCATACTCACGAAAGATATTAAAAAGGTGAAGCGTATGAGATAAACTCAATTCCATTTTTTATAGTTTTCTTTTATGAACTAAACTAGTGATAAAACAAGAAACTACAAGACTCGATTGCAAGATCTAAAGATATACCTTCAAGCACTCACCTCCCCCACAACGGCGCCAAAAAAGAGCTTGATGTCTACTACACAACCTTTTTCTTGTAGACGTTGTTGGGCCTCCAAGTGCAGAAGTTTGTAGGACAGTAGCAAATTTCCCTCAAGTGGATCACCTAAGGTTTATCAATCCGTAGGAGGCGTAGGATGAAGATGGTCTCTCTCAAGCAACCCTGCAACCAAATAACAAAGAGTCTCTTGTGTCCCCAACACACCCAATACAATGGTAAATTGTATAGGTGCACTAGTTCGGCGAAGAGATGGTGAAACAAGTGGTATATGGATAGTAGATAAAGGTATTTGTAATCTGAAATAATAAAAACAGCAAGGTAGCAAATGGTAAAAGTGAGCATAAACGGTATTGCAATGATGGTAAACAAGGCCTAGGGTTCATACTTTCACTAGTGTAAGTCCTCTCAACAATACTAACATAATTGGATCACATAACTATCCCTCAACATGCAACAAAGAGTCACTCCAAAGTCACTAATAGCGGAGAACGAACGAAGAGATTATGATAGGGTACAAAACCACCTCAAAGTTATTCTTTCCAATCAATCTGTTGGGCTATTCCTATAAGTGTCACAAACAACCCTAGAGTTCGCACTAGAATAACACCTTAAGACACAAATCAACCAAAACCCTAATGTCACCTATATACTCCAATGTCACCTCAAGTATCCGTGGGTATGATTATACGATATGTGTCACACAATCTCAGATTCATCTATTCAACCAACACAAAGGACCTTAAAGAGTGGCCCAAAGATCTACCAGAGAATCACGACGAAAACGTGTGCCAACCCCTATGCATAGGTTCATGAACCTGCAAGTTGGTCACCTTAACCTACATCAAGTGGCACGCGGTATCCCATTGTCACCATAGATATCCACGACAAGACATACATCAAGTGTTCTCAAATCTTTAAAGACTCAATCCGATAAGATTACTTCAAAGGGGAAACTCAATTCATTACAAGAGAGAAGAGGGGGAGGAGAAACATAAGATCCAACTATAATAGCAAAGCTCGCGATACATCAAGATCGTATCATCTCAAGAACATGAGAGAGAGATCAAACACATAGCTACTGGTACATACCCTCAGCCCCGAGGGAGAACTACTCCCTCCTCGTCATGGAGAGCACCGGGATGATTAAGATGACCACCGGAGAGGGATTGCCCCCTCTGGCAGGGTGCCAGAACGGGTCTAGATTGGTTTTTGATGGCTATAGAGGCTTCTGGCGGTGGAACTCCCGATCTATTGTGTGTTCTGGAAGTTTCAGGGTATATGGAGTTATATAGGCAGAAGAAGCACGTCAGGGGAGCCACGGGGGCCCCATGAGGCAGGGGGCGCGCCCTAGGGTAGTGGGCGCGCCCCCACCCTTGTGGGCAGCTCCCGTATCTTCTGACGCGGGGTCCAAGTCCATCAGGTGTGTTTCCTTCCAAAAATAACTTCTCCAGTTGATTTCGTTCCGTTTCGACTCCGTCTGATATTCCTTTTCTTCGAAACACTGAAATAGGCATAAAACAGCAAATCTGGGCTAGGCCTCCGGTTAATAGGTTAGTCCCAAAAGTAATATAAAAGTGGATAATAAAGCCCAATATTGCCTAAAACAGTAGATAATATAGCATGGAGCAATCAAAAATTATAGATACGTTGGAGACGTATCAAACCTCCAACTCTCTGGACAAGAACAACAGCAAGAACAAGTCTACGACTACACATACTGATGTGCGTTTGGCGAGTCCCAACGGTGGGTCGCGCCTAGCGCAATGAGTTGCCTAGTTTGGAACTGTCGCGGGGCTAGCGAACCTGCGACAGTTCGCGAGCTTCGGGACCTCTCGAAGCAGCATGCCCCCTCTATTGTTTGTATCCTTGAAACTCGGCTAGAGGGTACGCGAGTAGAAAATCTAGTTGGTACTCTTGGTTATGATAAAAGCTTTGCTGTAAGCAGCTCCGGAAGGAGCGGTGGCATTGGAATATTTTGGAAATAAGAAATAAAGTTAGAAATTATTGGCTACTCTGATTACCATATTGATGTTGAAGTGAAAGAGCTAACAAAAACCCAGACTAGAATCACGTTTATCTATGGTGAAGACAAACCCAAGAGAGGTATAAAACCTGGGACACTATACGTGGTATAGCGGGTATGAGCAACCTTCCATGGGTGGTCATAAGCGACTTCAACGAGGTCCTCCATGCGCATGAACATGACAGAATTGGTTCGAGGAGCCAAGCTCAAATGGATGCGTTCCGCGACGCCCTTGATACTTGCGGCCTCTCAGACATAGGCTACGGGGGCCTCGGTTGGACCTTTGAGAAGAAGGTAGTGGGAGGATCATATACTAGGGTGAGACTAGACCGGGGAGTAGCCAGTACGGAGTGGCTCTTGGCATTCCCAGCGGCATCCCTGAAGCACTTAACATCGGCGAGTTCTGATCATACACCTTTGCTGCTACGGATGCAGAATGAGCACGTACGAAGAAGGGGCCCTAGACCTTTCAAATGTGAGGTAGCTTGGGAAAGGGACCCAACCCTCCCATCGGTGATTAGCAATGGGTGGACACAAGCCGCAGCGGATACTGTGGATCAGATACACACAAAGCTCGCCTCGCTGTCGGGAGACCTTGATACATGGGACCGAACGCAGTTTGGTAATGTCCGACAGGAAATAAGGGCTTTAAAGATTGAGCTTGAAGCTCTACGTGCAACAGCAGGTCGGTCCAAACTGCCTCGGCAAGAAATCAAGATCAATGATCGCCTAACCGAGCTCTTTCACCGTGAAGAGATTCTATGGAGGCAGAGAGCAAGAGTTGAATGGTTACTTCATGGCGATAAAAATACATACTTCTTCCACCTGCGTGCTAGCCGGAGGAGGAGGAAGAATCAGATTAGAGCCTTGCAACGGCCAGATGGACAACTCACGGATAATGCCGATGAGATGGAGACGATGACAACAACCTATACCACCGAGGGGGTTAGTGTTGGGGATATAACTATTTCTGTAAGCCGCCCAGGAGGGGCTGGGTTACGCAAAGAGAAGCCCATATGAAGCCCAAGACCAAGACGTGAAGATGTCAGTTCAGTAAAGGGTCTAAAGGCCCACATGCGATTTATGGCCCATGGCGATAAACCGCCATGAGGGCGTGACTTGTATTGTAAGGTAGAAGTAACTAGTCACCGAGCCGGACACTGTTTATGAGCCGGCCGGGACTCCGTAAGCCGTAGGGCGTCGACCCGTGTATATAAGGGGACGACCCGCTGGCGGCTTAGGGCAAGAAAACGACCAATCAAGAACCGGGCATAGCATATCTCGCTCCCTGGTCATCGAAACCTCAAGCAATACCAACCCAACTAGACGTAGGCCTTCCTTCACCGCAAGGGGCTGAACTAGTATAAACCTCGCGTGTCCTTTGTCCCGATTAACCCCTTTAAGCTTCCTAGTTGCGATGGCTCCACGATTAAGTCCTTGCAAGAGGACATCTGCCGTGACAATTCCATGACAGTTGGCGCCCACCATGGGGCCAGCGCACGGTGGATTTGAGTTCTTGAAGGGCAGCTTCGAAGGGCTCAAGGGATACGTAGTTGGTCGGATAACCAAGAGTCGTCATGGCAAGATCTACATCGACGACGAAGGCTGGGGCCCCGACGCCGGCTCAATTGAGTACGGGTACCGGGTCCCCTTTGGCGGAATTCACGTCTTCATCGGCCGGATTGGTGAGCCGGGCCCTGAGTCGGACAGCTGCACCGACCTCGTCGAGACGGCTCAGCGTGCGAAACCCGTCCAAGCTCAACCCGTCGTGAAGCGTGCCTTTGTGGGTTGCCTCCATGGAGGTGAACTTTTTGAAGGATCTGAAGGTGATGGTGAGCCTGCCATCCTCTCTGACGGTGATTCGTCCACCGGTGTCGGCGTTCTAGGAATGGGGGTCCCCAGACTTGCCTGCCTGCGGCCTGCGGCGTGGCTCAAAGGGGGGGGGGCAGCACGACCCATCTTCATCAACATAGACCCAAGACCCTCGCGAGGGGCCAAGCCTCGCGGGGCGGACGACACGGAGCTTCCTCAGGCACGACCTCATTAGGCTGGCTCGCGAGGAGGCGGAGAGATCAAGGCGGGATACCTCACGAGGTGCCCGTGACGCAAGCTGTGACGACCAAAGGCGCCAGGCGGGCGCCAGCCGCGCAGTGTCCTCCTTTCCTCTTTGGTGCAAAGGGAGCAAGCGCAGGCGAGAGCATCAAGCAAAGGCACCCATTTCGGTGCAACGAGACCAAGACCAGTCCAACGGCAGGGAGGAAGTCATTGTGGAGCCCAAGCCAACGTCACCACCAGAGCCTTTGGCAGGCGAGGACCAACTTTAGTCAGGATAAGTGTACCAGATGTTCCCCTTCAAAATGGCCAATTGTTGGCGCCCTTCCCGCTCAATATTTGGGAAGAGGCCCAGGGCCTTTGCCTATAAATAGGACTAGCCACCCCCAGGGTAGAGAGGATCTAGAATAGGCCAACCCAGAAACAAGCTGGGATCGAAATCGGAATCAAGAAGAGAGAATCGAGAAGAGAGAGAGAGAGAGAGAGAGAGAGAGAGAAGGGTGACTGAACTCCTCCTAGCAGTTCATCCCTCCAGCCAAGAATAGACCCTCGCGAGGCTGTTCTTCCTTGTATTGCTCAGCATCATCAGCCCAAGAGGCAATCCACCACACCACACACTGGAGTAGGGTATTACACCACAACGGTGGCCCGAACCAGTATAAACCATGTGTCTCTTGTGATGTTCTTTCCATAGCTTAGATCTTAGCGAGGCGGAGGGGTGCAGGTAGGTAGAAGGCGAAATCTCTGCGCGCACCCCATTGTTCGAACCTCAAGGGTCTGCCGGAACCCGAAATCCGACATTTGGCGCGCCAAGTAGGGGTGCGCCAGAATTCGTCTTCCACCACCCCGTTCTCCTCCGACCATCGCGTCCATGTCTGACGCTCGCCGGGCCCGCGCCGAGCGCCGGGCCACTCTCGCTTCCTGCGTCACCCAAACGGCTCCTGTCGGCGGGCGTCCTCGCCGTTCCCCGTCACCTGCCATCAACGCCGCCACCGGCCCGGCGGGGGACGAGCAGCAAGCGTCATCTCAGTATCCGTCCGTGCGGCAAGACGGCCGCACCGCTACTCCCTCGCTCATCCCAGCTGGTTCTTCATCCCGCGCGCTCTGCGCACCCATGGAGGCTCGAGCTGCGCTCATCACGGCAAACGAGCTCCTGCACTACTGTCCTGTCGACGACGTCTATGAAGAATGGCTCGACCGCGTCGCCGAGCTCGTCCGCACCGCAGGGGGCTCTCCTGCGCCGTCTGTTCTGCTGCACCGCACCCCGCCCCGCGTGGGCGACGAAGCTCCGGCGGCGCCCCAGCCGCCTCCTCCTCAAGAAGGCGCCATGGCTCCAAGGCGCGTGGCCCCTGGGCGAAACCCACTCCGTCAGGTGCCAGGGCAGCAAGAGCAGAGCTGCCAAGAAGTCCCTCGCCCGCAGGAAGCTGCCGGGCGCTCCCTGCTCCAGCACGTCGCGACCATGCTCCTGCTCCCGCACGTCAAGACCCCGCGCTGCTCCCAGCTGCAGCGTGTGGGAACATGCAAGACCAAGCTCTCTGTCACCCAAGGCCTCCCGTGGCCACAGCAGGCTGCCGTGCCTTCACCACCGAGCTACGCAGCGTCGCGTGGCCCAGCAAGTTCAAGCCAGACCTACCTCCTTGTTACGACAGCACAGCCGACCCTGCGGAGTTCCTCCAGCTCTATGAGCTGGGCATCAAAGCTGCCAACGGAGATGAGAAGGTCATGGCGAACTGGTTTCCCATGGTGCTCAAGGACGGGGCCTGCACCTGGCTCCTGAACCTGGCTCCAGGCACGATCTCCTCCTGGGACGAGATGCGCACCCGCTTCATCGCCAACTTCCAAGGTACTCGCGACCGGCCACCCGCCGTGAGCGACATGCGCCGCATCAAGCAACAACCCGGAGAGACCCTGCAGAAGTACATCCAGCGCTTCAACAACGCACGCCTCAAGATTCCCAAGGTGGCCGAGGAGGCCATCATCTCAGCCTTCTCCGACGGCGTGCGCGATGTCAAGATGAAGGAGGAGTTGGCGATGCATGAAGACCTGTGCACTTCCTTGGAGTTGTTCAACTTGGCAACCAAGTGCGCCTGGGCTGAGGAAGGGCGTCTCTCCCTCCTCGAGCTGCCTGCCGCGGACCCAGAAGAGAAGAAGCCCAAGGCCAAGGATGTGAAGCGCAAGGGGGCTGCCGTGCTCGCGGCAGAACCAGACACCAAGCGGGGCAGAGATCAGCCCGAGTCTTCCAAGGGCAGTCGGTACTATGTGTACCACGACCTCCACACCCACAACACCAACGAATGTCAAGAGCTCTGAGCCATGCGAGAAGGAAGGATCGGCCGTCACCCCGACCACGGTGACCGGGGCTACGGTCGAGGAGGAGGAAGGAACGCATGACGCTGGGAAGACCGCCGCCCGCACCAAGGGTGGCGCGATCGACCTCGCAAGGATCGCTGGCAAGACTCGCCTCGCGAGGGAGACTGGAGGGATCAGCCTCGCGAGGATCGCCCGCAAGGCAACGCAGGCCTCCCTTCGCTGCTCCGCAGCCAAGGAGAAACGAGGACCGCCATCAGGACGAGGGGGCTGGGGGCTTCCAGGAGCCGCGCGCGGTTGCCTGCATCCTGGACGGGGCTCAAGCCCCAGCCTCTCAACATATCTTCAAGCAGTTCGCCCGCGAAGTGAATGCAGTCCTCCCCAAGCTCGAAGCCACGCGCCCTCTTAGGTGGTTGGCGTGCGCCATCACGTTCAGCTCGGCAAATCAGCTCAAGTGTGCGGCCACAACCGGAGTCCTCCCGATGCTTTGTTCCCCAATCATCAGCAATGTGGTGGTCACTAGGACCCTCATCGATGGCGGGGCAGGGCTCAACGTCCTATCCGTGGAAACATTTAACAATCTCCAAGTGCCCTACAACCAGCTTCAGCCAACCAAGCCTTTCTCCGGAGTCACCGATGGCTCCACGGTCCCGATTGGGCAGGTCCGCCCCCTGTCACCTTCGGGGCACGCGACAACTACCGCACCGAGCTCATCGACTTCGATGTCGGTCACATTCGCCTACCGTACAATGCCATCCTTGGGTACCCAGCGCTGGCCAAGTTCATGGCCGTAACTCACCACGGCTACAACGTCCTCAAGATGCCAGGAAGTGGTGGAGTCATCACGGTGCCCTGTGAAGAGAAGGACGCGGTGTGTTCCCTGGAACGAGCCTTTCAGGCCGCATCACTGGAAGACCCGGATCGCGGAAGCAGGAGGCTTCCCGAGACCGCCCCCAAGAAGAAGAAGACATCGTCCGGCTTGGCCCCTCAGGAGGCAGGCCCCTCAGGGCCCGCGCCTGCCCAGGGGGAACCTCCTTCCATCGCATAGGAAAGTGTGCCCGGCGCCCTCCTTAGGCAGGGCTCGGGGGCTCTCCCCTGGAGGGCCACCGACCTGGCTAAGGTCACGAGGGAGGCGCTTGGGCACCACATGGAGGCGTGTTTCGAAGCATGTTTCCCTCAAGAAGGAGTAAGGCAAGGAGAGCCAGACCCTCAGGAGTTCGTCAGCAAGGCCATTCAGGAGCTACAGGAGTCAAGAGTCATGAAAGGCGGCCGCCGCCTACCAGCTGTGGCTCCCCATCCAGGCGAGGATGGTGGGCTACGTGTCTGCATCGACATACCAGGGCTCAATCGAGTCGCCTCTCTGGAGCGCCTCTGGCCCTAGCGAGTGGGGAGCTGCGAAGGTCCACCCCACAGCTACGTTCGCATGCCTTACGGCTTGCCGAACGCGGCTGCCACGTACCAGCGCCTCATGAGGGGTATCATGGAGGCTCAAGAGGCCAGGCGTTCCACAGCCATGATGGAGATGGAGATGGTCCGCGAGGAGCCACCAGCGTCTCCGGAGCCTCCCGAGGCCCCTGGGCCTGGGGGCTCGCGAGGATCGGCTTCCGCAACCCACTGAGTCTGCTACACCAACACTCCTTCGTCCTCAACATCATCAGGTGACATCGTTCAAGTTTCATTCCAGCTGGGAGCGCCCCCCAGGGCTGCATTATTCCCAGGCCGCGTGGGTCCATCCCTGCGGCATGTATCCCTTTTATTTCATGTTGTTAGCTTACTTTGTTGGGGGCGCCCCTCGGGCTGCATCATCCCCCAAGTCGCTCGGGCCAGACCCAGCGACATGCATCCCTTTTGCGTTTATTTCCGGCTATGCATTCGACCCACCATGCTTGATTATTTGATGCCTGTCCATGGCACCTCTTCTTCTCCATGCCGACCACTTGCACGTTAAAGGGGGGTACCTGACCATCGCGACTCAGGGCTCTTACTGGCTCTCCAGCTCTGACCCTCTGGCCTTGTCCACGGCATCGCGACCTGGCATACCAGCGACGGCTGAGACCAGCTCGAGGGCCGGGACCCGAGGACGTAGAGTGCCGGCATCTAACCAAATTTGCAGGGACACATCACAAGATAAGGCCCAGTGCCAGGCGCAATCCGCCTAGAGGTAGGGCCCCGTGAGTCCCACGCTGGCTCACGGGTGCCCAGATACACCTCGCCAGGCCCTATCGTGCCAGCCACGTGTCAGGGCGGGGCTGTACACGCCCCGGGGGCTCCTCCCGGAGGGGAGCCCCCTCCCACGTACCAGTGGAAGCACCATGCTCCGTGCTGGCTGACGACACTTCTGAGGAGCGGCTATGCCCGTACACATACGAAAGCGCTATGCTCCGCGCTGCTGATAAACAACTGAGGGCGGCCCCTGGGCCGCATCAACCTCAGGGAGCCCAGAGCTCAGTGTCTAGCCTCATCGTAATGCCTCCCCTCGGGAGTCCCGCGTGAGGGGGCTGGGCACGGGGGCTGCGCCTGGGTCACGCCCAGATGCACGCCACCTAGCCAGCCCCCCCCGGGCCTGGTTCATCACGCGTCTCTCCCCGAGCGGAGCCAAGGTACGAAGGCCGTTTGAGTGTCAAGGGGGACTCCTGAGCATCGCGACTCAGGAGCCTAACTGGTCACGTAGCCCCTCACTCCTTAGTTCCGAAAGGCTAACGGCGGTTGAGGTATGCGCGCGGCCGGGCTCTGCAGACGTAGAATGGTAGATCCACCCACATCACACCTTCCTACTTGCTGTTCGTGCGCCAAGGGGGACTCCTGAGCATCGCGACTCAGAAGCCTAACTTGTCACGTAGCCCCTCACTCCTTGGTCCCGTCCTGGTTTCCGGTCAGGGCTAACGGCGGCTGAGGTATGCGCGGGGCCGGGCTCTGCCGGCGTAGAACATAAGCAAGTAGGAAGGAAAAGCGTAAATTTCAAGGAATTCAAAAGCAAATATTACAGTCCATACTGTTATCTCAATGCCAAACGCAAGTTTAAACGCCTCCCCGAGGCATGATACATGTGCAGGAATTAAAGGCAGGACAGGAGCCACAACGGAGTCACTTGTCGACGGTGGAGCAGCGCGGAGTGGGTTCGCCTCATGGAGCAGCGGGGTCAGCAGCGCCTTGCTTCGGCTTGGTGCTGAAGGCCCGGAACTTCCCCAGCAGAGCCTCCGCGCGACCCTTCATGGCCTCGGCAGCGGCAGCGGCACGCTCGCCGCTTACTGGCTCCAGCAGGCTGTCGAGGTCGACGCCGGGATCGCGAAGGTAGATGTGGGTGAGGACCCACGTCAGCGCTGCAGAAGACAGGACACGCGCCTCGGCCTCGGCCGTGGGGCCAAGGCCAAGGGCGACATCTTCAAGAGCGTGAACCAGGAAGGGAAGCAGCTTGGCGGGGCCGTCCTCGGCGCCAGCCAGCGGGCTCTCCAGGCCGCTGTCATAAAGCGTCCTTAGCGAGGAGCGAGCCTTCGCCTCCATCTCCGTGAAGGCCACGCGGTCCTTGGCAAGAACCTGGGCCTTGTCGTCCAGCTCGACCTTCCTCACCCCCAACTCCTGCTCCAGCGTGCCTAGGCAGTCACGGCGCCTCCTGAGCTTGACCTCCCTTTCCTTGACGGCCGCCTCGCGAGCCTTCACGCCTTCTTCCTGCTCTTGGCGAAGGCGGGCCTCTTTCGCGAGCTGGTCCCGCAGGCCTTGCAGCTCGTCCTCCAGCGCCTTGCAGTGACCACGGACGTTGACCACCTCCCCCAGGGCTGCATCACGAGCAGCCTTCGCCTCAAGGATGGCCTGCCTCTCCTCATCGCAAGCCGTCGAGGCCTGGACCAGCGCTGCCCGAATCGAAGCGTCGGAGCGAATCCATCCTGAAGCCAGCTCCAAGTGCCCGGCCACCAAGCGAGGGTCGGCGCCAAGAAGATCCTGCCACAGCCAGTCCAGCTCAGCAGTAGCACGATCCAGAAAGGCAGGAGGAGTCGGAGAGACAGCAGTCGGTGGAGTAGGAGGAGAAGGCGGCAGCGCGACCACAACATCCTGAGGCGGAGCCTGCTGTGCCCCAACGGCTGTAGTGGCGGCAGCAGGCAAAGGCACCTCGGGAGTCACTTGGGCCATGGGGGCTGAGCTCGCCCCAGCCGGCTCAGCCAGGCCTCGCGAGGACGACCGGGCAGGAGAAGCCCGTGCATCGCGGTCACCTTCCTTCGCGGGCAGAGGCGCTGCCACGGATGGAACCTCAGGAGCTCCCTTCAGATTCTTTGCTGCGGGTGCCAGCCTGTCCAAGAGATGTGGACGTCAAGCCTCAGCAGCAGAACGAGAAATAAAGACAAGAATCAAGCGCTTACGGGTCGTCGCCAGTGAGCTCGGGCAGCCTCCGACCAAATTTGAAGCCTGAAAGCCGGCTGGAAGGGTAAACCTCGGGAAGCTTGGAAGCGGAAGGCGCATCTGTGGTCCGCCTCGGGGCTGGGACAGACCCGCGGGAGATCAGCCCGGTCCTATCCTTCTTCGGGATCGGGGGCAAGCTCCCGCCGTCCTGCTCGTCATCATCCTCGTCGTCATCGCTCGGAGAGAGGCGGAGAGCGCGGGACCTGCACCGGGGGAGGGGAGCCCTCGACTCTCCGTCAGTCGCCTCGGAGTCAGGCCCTTTTTCCCGCTCCCCTCCTTCCTCCTCTTCGCTGGAGTCGTCGGAGGACACGTCCACCGGTTCCCCGGGAGTTTCCATGGGAACGGGCCCGTCCCCGTTGAAGACGGGCATGGACTCCACTACCTGCTCCCAGTCGTCGCAGAGGAACAAGGGCGTAGGAGCGCCCTCCAACCTCGCCACATCGCCCCCGACCAGAGATTGGAGGACCGCAGCCAGATCTTCGTCGGCCAAGGCCGCGGGGCTCGTATGGGACCTCCACATCGGAAGTGAGTACTGCCGAAGCGGAGCCAGCTGGTGCTCCAGGAATTCCCTCAACAGCGACACGCCGGTCAGCTTTGCCGCTGCCATGTTGGCCGGCCTCAGATCCGCGTCCATCTTCTCCAACACCAGCTTTGCGCGGGGGTCCGCAAGCTCCGCTCGACCCAAATTGCTGGAGCTCGTGGGTTGCTCCGTGGGCAAGATCAGCCGAGGGTGGATGCGCCCAGCATCTGCCAAGACCCACTTGCTCCTGAAGCCCTCAATCCTTTTCCCGGGGTTCTAAATGGCAATGGCGCCACCGTACGAGATGAAGATCGCGCACGCGGAAGCAGGACCGCGAGAGGTCTAGAGGTAGAAGTAGTGGCGCAGCAAGGCCACTGAGGGCTGCACCCCTACGTGAGCCTCGCAATAATAGGCGAAGATTGTCAGGAGAAGGACGGAGTTGGGGTGGAGATGCAGAGCATGTAGCTTATAATGACGGAGGACAGAGAAGAAGAACTCGGAGAAGGGAGGCACCAGGCCAGCAGCAATGGCGCTTACAAAGAACGGATAGAAGGTGCTCCCTTGGCCCTCAGGGGTGGCGGAGCCGTCCTTGAACACCTTCCCCCCGTCGATGCCCTGCGCCGCCACCATCCGGCGCAACCGGGCGAGGCTCGCCTCCGACACGTTCGGCTAGTCCAGGGCAGACGAGTACCAAGCTACGGCCGGGGACTGACAAGGCGCCATGGCTTCGTAGGTCACGCGGTCGGAGTAGATCTGGAAATTTTGGAGGAAGGAAGGAGAGGCGCAAGAAAGGGGATCTGAGCAGCAACCGAAGAAAGCAAAAGGCAAAGCCTAGGCAGATGCCGCTCCTTTATCAACTCGCGCGGTTGCTGAGGCGCTCACGTCCAATCAACCGCCACGCGGCGCCCAACGCCGCAGGCTGTTAGGGCCCGCGGCTCTTCGCTCTTGCCCTTTCGCCTCCCTGCACGGCCAAGTCCGGGCGCGCCTTGGGCCCGGGGGCTACTGTCGGCGTTCTGGGAACGGGGTTCCCCAGACTTGCTTGCCTGCGGCGTGGCTCAAAGGGGGGGCCCAGCACGGTCCATCTTCATCAATACAGACCCAAGACCCTCGTGAGGGGCCAAGCCTCGCGGGGCGGATGACACGGAGCTTCCTCAGGCACAGCCTCATCAGGCTGGCTCGCGAGGAGGCGGAGAGATCAAGGCGGGGTACCTCACGAGGTGCCCGTGACGCAAGCCGTGACGACCAAAGGCGCCAGGCGGGTGCCAGCCGCGTAGTGTCCTCCTTTCCTCTTTGGTGCAAAGGGAGCAAGCGCAGGCGAGAGCATCAAGCAAAGGCACCTGTTTCGGTGCAACGAGACCAAGACCAGTCCAACGGCAGGGAGGAAGTCATTGTGGAGCCCAAGCCAGCGTCACCACCAGAGCCTTTGGCAGGCGAGGACCAACTTTAGTCAGGATAAGTGTACCAGATGTTCCCCTTTAAAATGGCCAATTGTTGGCGCCATTCCCGATCAATATTTGGGAAGAGGCCCAGGGCCTTTGCCTATAAATAGGACTAGCCACCCCCGGGGTAGAGGGGATCTAGAATCGGCCAACCCAAAAACAAGTTGGGATCAAAATCAGAATCAAGAAGAGAGAATCAAGAAGAGAGAGAGAGAGAAAGAGAAGGGTGACTGAACTCCTCCTAGCAGTTCATCCCCCCAGCCAAGAACAGACCCTCGCGAGGCTGTTCTTCCTTGTATTGCTCATCATCATCAGCTCAAGAGGCAATCCACCACACCACACACTGGAGTAGGGTATTACACCACAACGGTGGCCCGAACTAGTATAAACCATGTGTCTCTTGTGTTGTTCTTTCCATAGCTTAGATCTTAGCGAGGCGGAGGGGTGCAGGTAGGTAGAAGGCGAAATCTCCGCGCGCACCCTAGTGTTCGAACCTCAAGGGTCTGCCGGAACCCGAAATCCGACAGCCGGTTCAACAGATTCACTGTATCAAGTTCAAGATGGTGTACTTGGGGGCTGTTCCGTTGGCAGCACTATTCCGGACCCCTTAGAGTCGCCAAACTGGGCAGGAGTCTTCATGGCTGGTAGTCAACCCGACCAAAATTCTACGGCTTCAGGAGCGATAACGTCCGGGTTAGGAGCAGCCGCGGCAGGAGGCCCTGTGCGCTCATCGGCTCAGGTACTGATGGATCTCATGGATAAACTTACGACCTTGTTAACTGCTACAGTCGTCCCTGCGAACCAATCTGAGCATGAGGCGGAGGTGGCACAGGTTCGCGGTGAGATCACCCGGGCCAAGGAAACCTTAGCCGCTGAAGATACTAGATTAGCCACAGAGTGGGCAGCTTTGGACGCACAGGCGCAGCAACTTTAGGCAGAGGCCTTTCAGCTCACGTTGAGCTTAAACGCATCTAATGAGGTAATGAGGAGGAGACATCAGAAAACTCAGTCCCGTTTACCTCAGATTTATGATCCTCGGAATCTCTTTGCTACACCCGGGGCCGGCCCAAGTAACCCGCCAGGTGCAAATCAGTTTATGACATCCGGAGCGGGAGGCCCAGTCCAGCCTCCGGTGACGGCGCCTCTTCACGGCAATATGGCACCGCCCCATCACGTACCGATACCGCAGGGTCACTTCTCCAACCCCATGGAGAACTTAATCGCAACATCAGCATGTTTGGTGGCTCTCCTAGTAGATGGTGATGATCCGACAGCGGTGGAAACCCGTAGGATCAGGGAACTTGTCCAAACAGCCCTGGCTCAGCAAGAGACCTACTCCTACAGCCGGGACAGGATTCATTCGACTCCTCTACCTTGGTTAGCTCCGCCTGGTCAAAACCGGAGCCCGAGTTACAGTAGACACATGGAGTCAGAGGCCTTGTCAAGTAGCGCTCAGCGCCGGAACCAGCCCGGCGGGTATAACCCGGTTCAGGATCGGATACGTCAGGAGGACGAGCGGGCGGCTCAGCTAGCGGCTCAGCTAGCAGCCCAACATGACTCACCGGCTTATCCGACGACTTCCGTTGAGGCGGGTATTGCTACTAGAACCGGAGGAGTTCCTTGTTTGGTATCGACTCTATGTAATGTACGTCTGCCCAAGGATTTCAAGGGACCTCGAAAGGTGTTGAATTATACGGCCGATTTACAGCCTGGGGCATGGATTGAAAGTTACGAGATGGCCATGGAGCTGCTGGAGGTTAGTGCTGAAGCGATGGCTAAATACTTCACCATGATGTTGGACGGAATGGCCCGTTCTTGGTTAAAGGGTTTGCCACCCAATTCTATTAGTTCATGGGCGGAGCTAAAGGCCCGTTTTATCTAGAACTTCAAGGACACTTGCAAGCAGTCTATGTCGATTGTGGACCTGACAAATTGTAAGCAGGAGGAAGGTGAATCTACGACTCATTGGGTGCGCCGGGTCAAAGATATAATACATTCGTCTGACAAGATGGATGCCGGTTCAGCAGTTCTCATGCTGGAGAAGAATTGCCGCTTTGAGCCTCTGAGACAGAAATTGGGGCGCCTGAAGCGTGATTGCAACGATATGGGGACGCTGATGGCGGCTTTAGTCAAGTATGCCGATTCTGATAGTACCAAGGATCTCGCGTCTGATGAGGAAAAGATAGGGAAGGGAAAGAAGAACGGTAATGGAAAGGGTCGGCGGCATAACCCGGCGAGTCAAGGAGGCAATAAGCGTAAAGCGGACGGTAACCCGGAATTTGTGGCCAATGCACAAGGTAACAATCAGAAGTGCAAAGGAAAGCCACCCCCTCGATTTGGCGGGTCAGGTCCGTCTCTTGAACAACTACTCAATGAGCCCTGCCCGAAACACGGCACCCGGGAACGACTAGCGACTCATTTATGGAAGGATTGCGCAATCATGAAGGCTTTCAAGAATTCTAATATGTTTGATGGCAATCAAGGCCCAGGCGGCGGCTCAGGAGCTGGTGGCTTTCATGGCCCGGGCGGCGGTTCAGGATCCGGTTTTCAGGGAAGCCAGGGTGGTTATAATCAACAGCAGTCTAGTCAAGGAGATCAGCAACAGCAGAAGTCGGGTTATCAGAGCCATCCAAAACAGCTAAACAGTGGGCAGTATCACGTGTTCACCACAAGTTTGTGTAAACGTGATCAGAAAGTTCATAGGAGGGCGGTGAATTCTGTTGAGCCGGCAGTCCCTCGTTACTTGAGGTGGTCGGAACAACCTATTGTCTGGAGCAGGGAGGATCACCCTCCCCGGGTTGATAATCCGGGTCAACTGGCCCTGGTAGTGGCACCATAGGTTGGTGGTTATAAATTTACTAAGGTGCTCATGGATGGAGGTAGCAGCATCAACATCCTCTACTACGAGACCTTTCGGCGCATGGGTTTAACTGACAAGAATTTGAAGACTTCCAACATCGTCTTCCATGGAGTGGTGCCTGGTAAGTCGGCGTATCCTGTGGGTAAAATCGAGCTAGAGGTGGCCTTTGGAGACGAGCATGATTCTAGGACGGAAAAGTTAACTTTTGAAGTGGTCAAAATCAAGAGTCCATATCACGCTTTGTTCGGGCGGCCGGCTTATGCCAAGTTCATGGCGTGGCCATGTTATGTTTATTTATAGCTCAAGATGCCGGGTTACAAGGGTACCATCACTATGCATGGAAGCTGAAAGGTGGCCCTGGAATGCGAGGAAGGTGATGCGGCTTATGCCGAGTCTGTCTGTGCAGCAGAGGAGCTCAAATTTTATCAAGATAACGTTGACCCGACGGATATGACCTCCCTCAAGAAGCCGACTACGGAGCATGACCCGACCATGAAGTTTAAATCGGCTGCAGAGACTAAGCTTATTGATTTTACTCTGGGCGATTCGTCTAAGCAATTCAGCATCAGTGCCAACTTGAATCCTAAATAGGAAAGCGCGCTCATCGAGTTCATCCGTGAGAACCGAGACATCTTTGCATGGAAGCCTTCTGACATGCCGGGTGTACCGAGAGAACTCGCTGAGCACACTCTTAATATTGATCCGAAGTATAAGCCGGTCAGGCAGTTTCTGCGGCGATTCAATGAGGAACGACGAAAAGCTATAGGAGAAGAGGTCGCCCGGCTCTTGGCGGCTGGGTTCATTGTCAAAGTTTTTCACCCGGAGTGGTTGGCTAACCCGGTGCTCGTGCTCAAGAAAAACGGCACCTGGTGGATGTGTGTGGATTACACGGACTTAAATAAGGCTTGTCCGGCTGATCCTTTCGCTCTCCCCCGGATTGGTCAAATCATTGATGCTACGGCGGGTTGTGCGCGTTTGAGCTTTTTGGATGCTTACTCTGGTTATCATCAGATCAAGATGGCAGTTAAGGACCAAGAGAAGACGGCTTTCATCACTCCGTTTGGAGCCTTCTGCTATGTGTCTATGCCTTTTGGGCTCAAGAGTGCCCAGGCGACTTATCAATGGTGTGTACAGAATTGTCTTCACAATCAGATTGGACGCAATGTTCATGCTTATGTGGATGACATAGTGGTGAAATCCAGAGAGGCGGAAACCTTGATATCTGATCTCAGAGAAACCTTTGACAATCTCTGGGTTTACAAAATGATGCTTAACCCGGAGAAGTGTGTATTTGGTGTGCCTGCGGGCAAGCTTTTGGGATTCTTGGTCTCAAACCGGGGCATCGAGGCTAATCCGGAGAAGATTAAGGCAATCACTTCTTTGGCTAAACCGGCATGTATCAATGATGTTCAGCGATCGGCGGGTCGTGTTGCCACCTTAAGCCAGTTCATAAGCCGGTTAGGTGAGAAGGCCCTACCGCTGTACCAACTGATGAAGAAGGCAGACACCTTTGTCTGGAGTAATGCTGCTAATACTGCTTTTGAGGATTTGAAGAGGCAGTTATCCGAGCCGCCAGTTCTTGCAGCTCCCATTGACAAAGAGCCTTTGCTGTTATATGTGGCTGCTAATTCACGAGCCGTCAGTGTGGCAATTGTGGTAGAGCGCAAGGAGGCTGGTAAGGAACATCCGGTTCAACGGCCGGTTTATTATGTCAGTGAGGTACTCATCGAGTCAAAACAAAGATATCATCATTGGCAGAAACTTGTTTACGGGGTGTTCATGGCAAGCCGGAAGCTGAAGCTATACTTCCAAGGTCACCCTATCACTATAGTAAGTTCTGCCCCCTTGGGAGACATTATTCAGAACAGAGAGGCTACAGGACGAGTCGCCAAGTGGGCCATCGAGCTCGGGCCTCATGGTCTGAAGTACGTACCACGCACTGCCATTAAGTCCCAGGCTTTGGTGGATTTCATCAATGACTGGACAGAGCTACAGGCACCTGAGGAGAAGCCCGATAACACTTATTGGACTATTCACTTTGATGGGTCCAGACAGTTGGAAGGCTCGGGGGCTGGAGTCGTGTTAACTTCCCCTCGAGGTGACAAATTTTGTTATGTGCTCCGGCTTATGTTTCCTTGTACTAACAATGCAGCTGAGTACGAGGCCCTACTCCATGGTCTCCGGATGGCCAAACAATTGAACTTGAGCCGGGTAAGATGCTTGGGAGACTCAGACCTTGTGGCTCAGCAGGTGTCAGGCAAGTGAGACTCTAAAGATCCCCTTATGGCGGCTTACCGTCAGGAAGTCGATGCTGTGGCTGGGCATTTCAAGGGTTATGCGGTGGAACACATTGATCGAAGGAAGAATGAGGCGGCTGATGCCTTAAGCCGGCTGGGGTCTCAGCGTAAGCCGGTGCCGCCTAACACCTTTCTTGATGTTTTGCATAATCCTTCTGTTAAGTTACCTACAGAGGAAGATCTGGCAATACCAGACCCGGAGGCACAGCTGGTGGCGGCTCTTCACGTTATCCCGGATTGGATAGTGCCTTATTTGGCTTACATGACCCGGGGAGAGTTGCCTGAAGATGAGACCTTGGCAAGACAAATCGCCCGGCGATCCAAGTCCATGACAATTGTCAATGGCGAGTTACATCACTACATCGTCACTGGAGCATTTCAACGTTGCGTGTCACCTACAGAGGGTCAGGAGATCCTTCATGAGATTCATGAAGGCGATTGTGGTCATCACACCAGCTCAAAATCTCTTGTGGCCAAAGCTTTCTGTCATGGGTTTTATTGGCTGACGGCTCATGCTGATGCAGAAGACCTGGTTAGTAAATGTGACGGATGTCAGAAATTCTCACGACGAGCCCATGTGCCGGCTCAGAAATTGAGGATGATTCCAATTACTTGGTTGTTTGCAGTCTGGGGGCTTGATATGGTCAGGCCTTTCAAAAGGTCTAAGGATAAAAAGACGCACCTCTTGGTAGCGGTTGATAAGTTCACAAAGTGGGTGGAGGCGGAGCCAGTCAGTAAGTGTGATGCAGCCACGGCAGTCCAGTTTATGAAAAAGGTGATTTTTTGCTTTGGTTTTCCACACAGCATTATAACTGATAATGGCACTAACCTCTCCAAAGGAGCTATGGAAGAGTTCTATCAACGAGAGCATATCCAGCTTGACGTTTCAGCTATGGCTCACCCTCAATCCAATGGTCAAGCAGAACGAGCTAATCAAGAAATCTTGAGGGGTATCAAGCCCCGGCTCTCGGTCCCCTTGCAGCAGACGCCGGGTTGTTGGGTGGAGGAGTTACCTTCTGTACTTTGGAGCATCAATACTACACCTAACAGATCTACAGGTTACACGCCTTTCTTTATGGTGTATGGAGCAGAGGCGGTCCTGCCAAGTGACATCCGTCATGACTCACCCCGTGTGGCGGCTTATGTTGAAGAAGACAATGAAAAAGCTCGGCAATACGCACTTGACCTGTTAGATGAAGAGCGAGACTTGGCAATAGCCCGCTCGGCGATTTACCAGCAAGACCTGCGCCGCTACCACAGCCGCCGGGTTAGGTCTAGAACCTTTCAAGAAGGCGACTTAGTGCTCCAACTCATCCAGGATCAATCTGACATGCACAAGCTATCTCCTCCTTGGGAAGGACCCTTTGTGGTCAGCAAGAATCTGAACAACGGATCATACTACCTTATCGACGTTCGGGAGCACAAAAGACTCACGTAAGTCGGAGGAGGAGACCCGTCGGCCGTGGAATATCGCTCATCTTCGGCCTTATTATACTTGAGCCATCGGCTCTAATGTGTATATACTTATACTATGTATATTACAATAAAGCAGGACCTCTGTCCTCTTTTCCACTCCCCAAAAAGGTTTATGTGTTTTCTTTGTCAGGTGGTGGAGATAACCAAGGAGAAGCGGATCATATATGAATCCGGCTTTCCTTTGGTCCGGCTTATGATCATATCTGAATCTAGCCGTGATCACTTGGGGGCTTCATGTTCAAACATAGGTCGTATTCGAACCAAAGAGAACATAGTTGTCGATACCCACTTGATCGGCATACTGCCAAACCCACTTGGGGGCTTCTTGATCATATTTGAATCATAGCTTAACCCCTTTGGGTCTGACGTGGATCGTATTCGAATCAGCGTCATTAAACAATTCTTATGGTCACTTGGGGGCTTCCTATTCAAACATAGGCCGTATTCGAACCAAAGAGAACATAGCTGTCGATACCCACTTGATCGGCATTGCCACAGCCATTGGGGGCTAACAGATCGTATCCGAATCTTAGCTCAACCCCTTTGGAACGGTTTACTGATCGTATTCGAATCAGGAACCCTTGAATTTTGTTCATCATATTTTACAAGTATCAACATTGGATATCTTGTGACCCTCTTGAAAATACAATGGAATACATTGCAATCCTCCAGGATTAATATTGGTTACATCAGGTTGTTAAGTACCAGGGGAACTTTTATGTGCCAATTTTCAGGAGTTAAACTTACCCTCAGGGGTTGGCTTATGTAAGCCGGAAAAGCAGCTGTAAGCATGATAGGGCAATGCAAGACATTTCGGCAAAGGACATAACAGATTCATATAAACTACAAAGTGCATAGTAACGGCGGCTTATGCAAGTATTAAGGGCCATAAGCGTGCGCAAAGGCATATCAAAACTCAAAGCATTTTCTACTCTATTACAAGACTCCCTGAGTCTGAATGATGCGGCATTGTTTTTCTACAATGACATAAGCAGGTGGCGCCTGGCAATCTACTCTTGGGGTTGACTTGAAGCCTCCGGGTTATCCTTCTATGCCTCTCCGCCGGCTGCTTTGTCCTGGAAGGATGATGAGGCCTAGTCAATGCCACTCAAAGACTCAAACTCAGCTTCATCATCTATTAAACCGGTTGGGTCGACTTCAGGGGCAAAGGTGTGCTTACGGCGATTGGAGGAATCAAGCTGACATTATCATAATGCGGCGTGGGGATTCTCCGATTCTCCTTGTCATAACCCGGCTGACACTTGGTGAGGTCAGTGTCGTTTCCAATTTGAGTGGCCATAGGGCATATATCCCTCACGCAGGTGGTGAAATCCTTTTCATCAAATGGAGTGCCATCCTCCTTTAAACTTGGATACCCAAGAGCGATGTCGGCCGGATCTAGCTCTAGTAGCCAGGCTTTGGCCCGACTCAAAGCGGCTATTGCTCCGGCTCTTGCAGATGCTCGTCTTAACTCTTGGATTCGCTGAGGTAGCACAGCAAGCTGCTTCAGCACATCTTGCAGGAGATAGGGAACATCATTTGATAAAGCCACAACGGCCAGAGCACGTTGTGACCCGGTGTAGAGCTGTTCCACAGAAGTATAAACCGCCTTCAGCTTGATTACCATGTTCTGCTGGAGATTTGTGCTCCTGGGGCCTGCATTGTTAAGCATAAGGTGAGCCGGTGGAAACAACTGAAATGGTCATTAAAGGAGTTTTGCGGTGTTTAAGGTTTAAGTAAGTCACTCACCAAAGATTGATGAGACCATTCGAGATATCTGGCGCTTTAAGCCGGACAGTTCGGCCGTTGCTTCCACAAGCGATGCCTCTGCTGTCTCGGCCCGGGTCACCAGTGCGGCCTTTTCATCAGCCCAGGTTTTCTTCTCCGACTCAAAGTTCTTCTTCAACTTCTCTTGTTCAGAGACGCTGAACTCAAACTTGGAGTTGGATTTCTGGATTTCAAGCTCTTGAGCTGCCAGGCGATTCTTCAGTTCAGTAATCTCTGACTCAAAATGATTTATGGTGGCCTGCATTGATGCTGGGTTATAATCAGAATTACTTTAAGATCATATTAAGTCCCAAGAACTTTGCAAGCAAAGGTACTTGACACTTGGGGGCTAATG
Source organism: Triticum aestivum (assembly GCF_018294505.1). Taxonomy (NCBI): domain Eukaryota; kingdom Viridiplantae; phylum Streptophyta; class Magnoliopsida; order Poales; family Poaceae; genus Triticum; species Triticum aestivum. The sequence goes on from NC_057800.1 coordinate 438,213,437, forward strand.
TATACTGAAGAACTTTCAATTACTACTCCGGTTCATGGAAATTAAGTCCCAAGCACTTTGCAAGCAAAGATGTTTGGCACTTGGGGGCTAATGTGTATCGCAAGTGCTACAACCGGGTTAAATATCTTTTTCCTAAGCTAGATAAGCAGTGCTAGGAAGTTTTCTAAAGTCTACATCATATTTACTTATAAGCAATAGACTTGGGGGCTGGTATAGTAAGTATGGTTAAAGAAAGCTAGCATAAGTCATACCTCAGATTTTTGCTGTATCTGCTTCACCATGTCAATTTCCAGGTCACGGCTGCTATGTACTTGATTGATATAGCCAGAGACGATCTCTCCAATACTCAAATGAGTGTAGTCAGTGACGTCCAGCTTGGCCTTTCGGCGTTCTAACAATTCCTCTTTAGCAGAACACTTGGCAAGTATAGTTGGCTGTGCCGGCTCAACAAACTGAGTCTTGAGAATCTCAACTTCCGGATCATCTGCCTTGGCGGGGCTAGGAGCCTCCGGGTTATCAGAATCATTGAGGGTTTGCTCAGCAGACGGGTCAGAGGAAGATACAGGAACTTCATGAGAAGGTTGAGGCGGCGGCTCGTGAGCAGAGGCGTCAGGAGCAGCTGTGCCCAGCTCCGATTCAGTCACAACCGGCTCTTGGGATGGCTTATTCTTTTTTGCCTTTTTGCTGGGCTTTACTTGCACACTGTGGGAAAGGTAGACAGGTTAAATACAAAAATATGAGTAAAATAAAGCATAAGGTACAACAAGTTGATATTACCCAGGGGCAGTCTTAAAAGTCGGCATGTTTGATTGCATGGACTCGCCGGATGAAGGAGAGGTATCCTGGTAATTGGAGTCAGAGAAATTGAGAGATTGACGGATTAGACCCGCCAAAGGTAAAAAAGGGTATAAATTGGAGATAACCTCAGGCCGACGCTTCCGGGTGGTGTCAGGCAAGCCGGAGGATAGTTCTGCATCCTTGCTGGTCCGGGTCTGCCTCCGGTTTTCAAATTGCTGTTGCTTCAAAAGAAAGTCAGGATCTTGGTAAGCCAAAGGGTGTGAAAATCTTACTTTCCGGGTTACTCTTCGAATTTTCTGACGCGGCCGAAGTTCGGAGTCGGAGGAGATTGTAATTACCTCTTCTTCGACGGGTTGGATGTTGCCCGTGTCTCCCCGAAAGAAGGTTAATATCAGCAAAGTAGTGATAAAGGAGAAAGGGAAATTAAAAAGTTACCTCTTCCTCATTATCATCAGTATCATCAAGCTGAAGCAACTCAGAAGCGCTTGGCTTCCTTTTCCTTGAAGTGGTGGGCTTGGCTGTTTTCCTTTCGGCCCTCTTGGCCGCCCTGGTTGTCTTGGCCGCCTCATGATCATATTGGATTCTCCAGAAGTTATCATTTGTCTGTAAAAGGTTATAAAGGGTTATGCGTAAGAATATAGTATAACACGGTGAAAAAATAACCCGACGGCTGGAAACTTACTATAGGGGCCGGGTTCTTCTGGCAAAAAGGTAGTAAGCCGAAAGCGTTACTATTCACTATGCCCTCTTTCAACAAAGACTGAGTTGTAGCTTCCACTGCGTCATCTGGTAAGTTGTCAGGACTATGACGCTGAGGGTCATCTTTCTCGCCTGAATAGTTACACATTAAGCCGGGGCGGCGACTTAACGGAATTATTCTCCAAGCAACCCAGACTCGGACCAGGTCAATGCCATCTAAGTCGTTTCCTAAAAGAGCTTTAATCTTCTTGATCTTGGGGGTGAGTGGCAGACGTTCAATAGCAGTCAACTTATCCGGCAGCGGGTGAGTAGGTTCAAGGCGCAATGCACGGAAGCCGGGCAGCAGGTTTTCACCAGCCAGAGAAGTATCTTGGCAGTAGAACCATGTCTGGTTCCAGTCCTTTGGATGACTCGGCAATTCAGCATAAGGGAACATGCAGTCTCTCCGCCTTTGAATCGATATGCCACCAAGCTCCAGACTGGGCCCGTTGGCCCGCTCATTCTGCCGGTTCAAATAGAACAATTCCCTGAACAAAAGTAGGCTGGGTTCTTCTCCAAGGTAGACCTCACAGAAAACTTGGAAGTTGCAGATATTTGACACGAAATTGGGTCCGATGTCTTGAGGTCTTAAGTCAAAGAAGTTCAAAACGTCTCTAAAGAATTTTGAACCAGGAGGAGCAAATCCCCGACTCATGTGATCGGTAAAAATAATCACCTCCCCTTCCTTGGGTTGAGGTTTCTCTTCAGACGAGTCAGGAGCACAATAAGACATGATATCCTTCTTGGGCAGATGGCCAGACTTTACAAACTCGGACAGTTTGCTCTCTGTAACAATGGATGGGACCCAGTTGCAGGTAATCGGAGGTTTAACAGCTTTGGGTGCCATTGGGCAAATTGAAGCCTATGACAATATAAAGGAAATTTTTCCGGTTCATTATAACCCGGAGAATAAACATTATTGGGTTATTTAAGATGGCAGCTTAAGAAGGGGCCTAATGACATACAGGTAACTGTGTGATAATGTTTAACAGCTGCAGGTATTAAAGATTATTAAGGTTTTCTTAAGTCGCCAGAGGCAAACGGTGCTGACAGCCGGTACTATCTTAAACCGGCTACACGGACTACTATGGCTGAAACAGAGTCAACAGACGCAGCTTTTTGGCTAAGTGTGGAACAAACAGGTTTCACAAGTTGCAATCATTATTTTGGATCAAACGGTTGCTCTAAAAAGAAAAATTTCTAGACCTAAAACAGGGCAGAGAAGTTCATGCAATTGAAGATGGTTTCCAGACAGGGGAAATGAGATCTGTTTCCATACAAAATAGGCGCAAATAAGTACCGCAGCAGTTCTATGTTATTTTTACGATCTAAAAAGTGCGTTGGAAGTGGAAACTAGCAAAGACTCGCATCGGGCGGCGAAGAATGCCGACGAACTCAAGACAGTTCCAATGCAGATCTAAGGAAACGAAGAAAAGGAACTCACTGATGCGGATGAACTGCGGAGGGTCGTCGTCGTTTTCTGGTCAAGAGTCAGGTTGATGCAGCGGCCTGAGTCGTTGAAGACGAAGGAGTTCGACGGCGGCGGCGGCGAAGCTCAAGCAGTAGAGAAGGGAGTGCGAGGAGGAAGACAACTGAGGAAAATGGGAAAGACCTAGGTCGCATCCATTTATAAGGAGGGGCCGACCAAGACGGCGCGAAAAACAAGGAGACGGAGTATCATTATCCAGCGACCCCGACGCCTCGATTTTCGAGATGGTCAGTAAAGGCAAAGATCCGTTGGAGGATATGACGGAATAAAATATGAGTTTTATTGAAGATGACGTCACGGAGATTAAACCCGGATCCAGATGATGACGTCACGGCAGGTTAAAATCTCCACACAAAACGGAAGACTGAAGGCCAGTTCATAAGGTTTTTAAAAGATTGACATGAACAGGTTCAAATCAATCTGGGGCCTAATGTTGGGGATATAACTATTTATGTAAGCTGCCCAGGAGGGGCCGGGTTACGCAAAGAGAAGCCCATCTGAAGCCCAAGACCAAGACGTGAAGATGGCGGTTCAGTAAAGGGTCTAAAGGCCCACAGGCGATTTATGGCCCATAGTGATAAACCGCCATGAGGGCGTGACTTGTATTGTAAGGTAGAAGTAACTAGTCACCGAGCCGGACACTGTTTATGAGCCGGCCGGGACTCTGTAAGCTGTAGGGTGTCGACCCGTGTATATAAGGGGACAACCCGATGGCGGCTTAGGGCAATAAAATGACCAATCGAGAACCGGGCATAGCGTATCTCGCTCCCTGGTCATCGAAACCTCAAGCAATACCAACCCAACTAGACGTAGGCCTTCCTTCACCGCAAGGGGCTGAACTAGTATAAACCTCGCGTGTCCTTTGTCCCGATTAACCCCTTTAAGCTTCCTAGTTGCGATGGCTCCACGATTAAGTCCTTGCAAGAGGACATCTGCCGTGACAATTCCACGACAGTTACGGAGATGGAACAAGTCCTAGACACCGTACCACGCAAAGTCACTCAAGAGATGAACACAGTATTGAACACTCCATATAGTAGAGAAGAGGTGAAGGTTGCCTTGTTCCAAATGTTCCCAACAAAGGCGTCGGGACCTGATGGCTACCCAACCCACTTTTTTCAACGTCATTGGGATATTTGTGGGGAGGAGATCACTAAAGTGGTAATCAAGATTCTGGAAGGCACAGAGTCGGCCGCGTGCATTAAAGAAACAGTCTTGGTTTTGCTACCCAAGGTAAAAAATCCTACTCTGTTGTCCCAATTCTGACCGATTAGTTTGTGTAATGTTCTTTACAAGATTGCATCAAAGGTGGTATCCAACCAATTGAAGCTAATACTCCCTGATATAATATCAGAAGAGCAATCTGCCTTTATCCCAGGCAGGTTGATAACAGATAATATTATCACAGCTTATGAATGTCTCCACTTCATGAAGATAAACAAGGCAAAGAAGCACCAGTCATATGCACTGAAACTTGATATGACAAAGACCTATGACAGGATCGAATGGCCTTATCTCCGGGCCATCGTGATCAAACTTGGTTTCAGTGAAAGGTGGGTGAATATAGTAATGTCATTGGTTACAACTATCAAATTTTCAGTCATGTTCAATGGGAAGAAATTGGAAGAGCTTGAGCCATCACAAGGAATCAGACAAGGGGACCCAATATCTCTGTACTTGTTCTTGCTAGCAGCAGAGGGCCTGTTGTGCCTGTTAAAATCAAAGAGTGAGTCATCCCATCTTGGTGGTTTGCAAGTGGCACCGTCGGCTCCACCGGTGAGCCATCTTTTAGTTGTTGATGACAGCCTGCTGTTCTGTAAGGCAAATAGTAATGGAGCTAATGAGGTGAACCTGGTATTGAATAGTTATTGCCAAGCATCGGGTCAGCGAATCAACTTTGCAGAATCTTCTATATATTTCAGCAAAGGGGTTCCTGAAAATGGTAGAATGGAGATCAAGAATATATTGAATGTCCCAAATGAAACAGTGAATGAGAAGTACCTAGGGATGCCCTCAGATGTGGGAAACTAAAAAATGGTTCATTTAAATATTTGAAAGATCGGTTATGGAGCAAGGTGCAAGGGTGGACAGAAAACACAATGTCATCAGCATGTAAAGAAGTCTTGGTGAAGGCTATTGCCCAGGCTGTCCCGGTTTTCTCTATGTCCTGCTTCAAGCTTCCAAGAGGTTTATGCGAACATCTCAATATGCTCATAAGGAAATTTCGGTGGGGCTGTAAAGATGGCAAAAGAAAGCCCCACTGGGTCTCATGGAAAGCCATGATACAACCGAAAGGGATGGGAGGCCTAGGGTTTAAGGATTTGGAGCTTTTCAATCTCGCCATGTTAGCCCGACAAGCATGGCGCATCCTGCAGAACCCGGAGGCTCTCAGCGCTCGTATCCTGAAGAGCATCTACTTCCCCAATACTACCATCCTTCAGGCCACGTTGGGAGGTCATCCCAGCCAAATCTGGAGGGCGGTTATTGAAGAAAGGGACACACTAAAACAAGGCCTCATTTGCAGAATTGTCAATGGAGAGAGTACATCCATCTGGGAGGATACATGGCTGCCTAGAGATGAGATGTTGCGACCATACGGATGTTTGGTAAACAATCCGCCAACTCTGGTTTATGATATTATTGATCACACAATGCGACGTGGGATGCACAATGGATCAGGCAAGTGTTTTTGCCCATGGACGTGCAAACGATCATGAGGATTCCTATTTGCACACACAATGCTGGCGATTTCTGGAGTTGGAACTTCGAAAGGAACGGAACCTTCTCGGTCAAGTCTACTTATCGTATGCTGGTAGCGACCCGTCAGCGCAGAGAGGCATGGCTGGAGAATGTTGTCGGACCATCAACAGGGGCAGGCGACAAGCCGCAATGGAAGAATCTGTGGAAGATTAAAGTTCCCGGGAAAGTTAGAATGTCTCTTTAGAGACTCTCAAAACAGTCACTGCCAACTGAAGATGTTCGAGCGCACCGGCACATGGAAGACTCATCCCTGTGCGGAATGTGTGGCACCCCAGACACTTGGAAACACTCCCTAATCAACTGCACAACCTCAAGGTGCACCTGGGCACTGGTCGATGACGAGCTAGCTAGTCAACTAGTGAATACCAATGAGACCAAGGCAAAACAGTGGTTGTTTACGCTCATTGATTCATTATCGCATGATCAATTCATAATGGTGGTAGTCACACTCTGGGCAATTTGGACAGCCAGACGCAAAGCCATTCATGAGCATATCTTTCAAACCCCTCGAGCTACTCATTTGTTCGTAAGAAGCTTCATACAAGAGCTTTCGGTCATGTCCGAGAATGGAGCCACCACCATCACAGGAGGGGCCGTAGGGGGGCGCACCACTAGCCCGGCCACACGCCAGAAGACCCCGCTGATGGGTTGCGCAAAAATTCATGTCGATGCCGAAGTCAGAGCGAGCAAGGGATCCTTGGCAACGGCTGTTTGACGAGATCACAGTGGTGCTTATCTGGGAAGCTCAGCGCTAGTAATAGCCGGTCTGGATGATCCATTAATACTGGAAACTATCGCATGTAGAGAGGCTCTAGCCCTTGCGGAAGACCTAAACTTATGTAATGTGCTAATTGCGTCTGATTCCAAACAGGCTATACTGGACATCAACAATGCTAGCATGGGAAAGAATGGTTCAATAGTTAGAGAGATCATTACCCGGTCAAGTGATTTTCTTTGTAAATTTATTTTTGAAGATCGTGCAGCCAATAAGGAAGCACATAGCTTAGCTAGATTTGCTGTTGTAGAGGGCCGGGGCGGCATACTTGGCTAGGCCAGCCCCACAACCTTAATTGTATCCCACTCTCTGTGGATTTTGATGAATAAAGTTGTTTTACCCCCTCAAAAAAACCTTGTAGTGCGGAGATTAGGACAAAATCACTATTTAAAAGTAACCCCTTTTTAAGGTCACCTCCGCCTTCTTAGGCGCTGATAAGTAGATCTTAGAAATTAGACCATGTTAATAGGTTTGAATCCAATTTTTTCATGAAAAAACCAAAAAAATCACACCCAGAAGCATGGTTTTTCTCATTTTTTTCCTTTTTGAGAGTTGCAGTTTTGCTTCTTGCCGAAGCAAATATGTGCTTCTCTTGAAATCCCCCCACAAAAAATTCACGCACAAATTTTCTCATGATTTTCCCTTTCCGAGAAGCACAGGTGTGCTTCTCACGGAAGCAAATCTGTGTTTCCGTGAAAAGCAACTCTATGCTTCTCGTGAAAGCACCAAAAAAATTAAGGATTTGTTTTTATGGTTTTTTTCTGTTCCAAGAAGCACAATTATGCTTATTGTGAAAGCAAATCTATCCCTCCATGAAGAGCAAATCCGAGCTTCTCTTTTTTTCACGGAGAAAAGAAATTCATGTTTTTTTCTCTTCAAAACTTAGGGAAAAGCAGACGAAAAATATCAAAAATCCAAATATGCGTACAACTAAGGGCAGCAAAAGTGACCGTCGGAGGTCCCAACTCCAGTTAGTTGCTCTCATATTATGCTCCTGTGCGTTAGGCCGGGACGAAGGCTCAAGTATAAAGCGACCTAGGGGGCCTTTTTTGACATGTAAAATAAGATAGACTAGGATTTCTTCCAAGGCCTCGCCTTAGATCGACCTAATGAAGCTTGCTTTCAGCATAACAAGGCACCCTAGGACATAAGAGCGACTACAACAGCTCCCGTATATTTAAGAACCTATTGTTTATAAAAAGTTGGGGAAAAAAGGTCTGCAACAGCTCCATAAACCCGATTTTTTAGGGGATCCCCTATAACCATTGTCTCCATCATGCAAGATTACGGGGAGATGGCTTTCCTGATAATTTCGGATGGCGGATAACCACCTGAAATTTTACAAGCAGAACATCGTGACGTCGAAACGCCATTGCGCTGCCACTGCGAGGCAGGCCACCATCAAAACATTGCCCCCCGCCACCACGAGGCCTGCCACCGCCCCACCTCACTGCTCCGAAAGCCTTCCCATTTCGATGTCACTGCTTGAGGGCCCTAACGCATCTTTAATGAAAAATACAAAAAGTGGATTTTTTCAGGAATTGCGAAAAGTAGGTGTCAGAAAACTTCATATAAATTATACGATCATCCCGTAAAATGACTTTTACAGGAATATTTTCAGAGGAGCTAAGGGCAACTCCAACACACCAGCGCATTTGGTCCACACAAGTCATTTGGGTCGAAACGAACGAAAACGTAGGCCCAACGCGCTGACGCAAACCCAAAATTTGTCTGATGGTTGTTCATCTAGAGACTGGATGTATTCCCGACCCATATTTGTGCCCTATTTGCGTCCAGATGGAGGTGCGCTGGCTGCATAGTTGCGCATCCTACACGCCGCCAAACACCATTGGACCGTGCTGGTTGGACGACGAGAGTGCTGGGCCCTCCACTTCCATCGGGAACCTTATGTCCACCGGCGACGGACTGGTCGCGAACTCATACGATGAAGACCGAGTTATTCCATGCTTACATCATTAAATGAGTAAGAATAACATTCATTATCATTGTTTATTTTGAAGGGTAATGATTATTTTCTAGCATTCTTGCATATCATCATTTTGATATCAGATGATTCATCGACTCCCAATATTCATAGCATAAAGGAATTACATGATAAGACATGTTAGGTAGTGTTTCACATCAAAAATTCTGTTCTTATCATCTACCTACTCGAGGACAAGGAGGAATTAAGCTTGGGGATGCTAATACGTCTCAAACGTGTCTATAATTTTTGATTGTTTGATGCGATTATGTTATCAATCTTGTATTATTTATATGCTATTTTATATCATTTCTGGACTGACCTATTGCTACCTCTTGAGCATGCGTTGGTTTTCCCTTGAAGAGGAAAGGATGATGTAGCACATTAGTGTAAGTATTTCCCTCAGTTTTTGAGAACCAAGGTATCAATCCAGTAGGAGACAATGCACAAGTCACCTAGTACCTACATAAACAATCAAGAACCTTGCAACCAATGCGATAAAGGGGTTGTCAATCCCATCACGGTCACTCGCAAAAAGTGAGATCTAATAGAGATGATAAAGTAAATATTTTTGGAATTTTTGTTGCATAGATTGGAAAGTAAAGATTGCAAAATAGTAAACGAGATGCGATGTAAATAAAAAAGATGCAATATAATAAGAAAGGGATCCGAGGGCCATAGCTTTCACGAGTGGCTTCTCTCAAGATAGCATGTATTATGGTGGGTGAACAAATTACTACCGAGCAATTGATAGAAAAGTGCATAGTTATGAGAATATCTAAGGCAACGATCATTAATATAGGCATCACGTCCGTTTCAAGTAGATCAAAATAATTATGCATCTACTACTATTACTCCACACATCGACCGCTATCCAACATGCATCTAGAGTATTAAGTTCATAAGAACAGAGTAATGCATTAAGCAAGATGACATGATGTAGAGGGATAAACTCAAGCAATATGATATAACCCCAAAAATTTTATCCTCGATGGCAACAATACAATACGTGCCTTGCTGCCCCTACTGTCACTGGGAAAGGACACCGCAAGATTGAACCCAAAGCTAAGCACTTCTCCCATTGCAAGAAAGATCGATCTAGTAGGCCAAACTAAACCGACAATTCAAAGAGACTTGCAAAGATATCAAATCATGCATATAAGAATTCAGAGAAGAACCAAATAATATTCATAGATAATCTTGTTCATAAACCCACAATTCATCGGATCTCGACAAACACACCGCAAAAGAGTATTACATCGAATAGATCTCCAAGAACATCAAGGAGAACTTTGTATTGAGAATCAAAGAGAGAGAAGAAGCCATCTAGCTAATAACTATGGACCCGAAGGTCTGTGGTAAACTACTCACGCTTCGTCGGAGAGGCTATGGTGTTGATGTGGAAGCCCTCCGTGATCTATTCCCCCTCCGGCAGATTGCCGGAAGAGGCCCCAAGATGGGATCTCACGGGTACAGAAGGTTGCGGCGGTGGAAAAGTGGTTTCGTGGCTCTTCATGGTCCAGCTAGGGTATAAGAGTATATATAGGCGAAAGAAGTACGTCGGTGGAGCTACGAGGGGCCCACGAGGTTGGGGCACGCCTACCCCCCCCCTTGGCGCGCCCTCCTGCCTCGTGGCCACCTCGCGGAGTTCCATACTTCCACTCCAAGTCTCCTGGATTACTTTCGGTTCAAGAAAGATCATCGTGAAGGTTTCATTCCGTTTGGACTCCGTTTGGTATTCCTTTTCTGCGAAACACTAAAATAGGCAAAAAAAATAGAAACTGGCACTGGGCCTCCAGTTAATAGGTTAGTCCCAAAAAATAATATAAAAGGGCATATTAAAGCCCATTAAACATCCAAAACAGATAATATAATAGCATGGAACAATAAAAAATTATAGATACATTGGAGACGTATCAAGCATCCCCAAGCTTAATTCCTACTTGTCCTTGAGTAGGTAAATGATAAAAACAGAATTTTTGATGTGGAATGCTACCTAACATAATTATCAATGTAATTTTTTTTATTGTGGCATGAATGTTCAGATCCAAAAGATTCAAGACAAAAGTTTAATATTGACATAAAAATAATAATACATCAAGCATACTAACAAAGTAACCATGTATTATCAAAATAACATGGCCAAAGAAAGTTCATCCCTACAAAATTATATAGTTTGGCTATGCTCCATCTTCGTCACAGAAAATATTCCAATCATGCACAACCCCGATGACAAGCCAAGCAATTGTTTCATACTTCAATATTCTCAAACTTTTTCAACTTTCACGCAATACATGAGCGTGAGCCATGGACATAGCACTATAGATGGAATAGAATGGTGGTTGTGGAGAAGACAAAAATGAGGAAGATGGTCTCACATAAACTAGGCATATTAATGGGCTATGGAGATGCCCATCAATAGATATCAATGTGAGTGAGTAGGGATTGCGATGCAACAGATGCACTAGAGCTATAAATGTATGAAAGCTCAATAAAACAAACTAAGTGGGTGTGCATCCAACTTTCTTGCTCACGAAGACCTAGGGCATTTTGAGGAAGCCCATTGTTGGAATATACAAGACATGTTCTATAACGAAAATTCTCACCAGCATATAAAAGTGACAAAATAAGAGACTCTCTATCATGAAGATCATGGTGGTACTTTGAAGCACAAGTGTGGAAAAAGGATAGCAGCATTGTCCCTTCTCTCTTTTTCTCTCATTCCCCCCCCCCTTTTTGGGCCATCTCTTTTTTATTTGTCCTTTCCATTTTTTTATTTCCTCACATGGGACAGTGCTCTAATAATGAAAGTCATCACACTTCTATTTATTTACAACTCAAGGATTACAACTCGATACTTAGAACAAAATATGACTCTATATGAATGCCTCTGGCGGTGTACCTGGATGTGCAATGAATCAAGAGTGACATGTATGAAAAAATTATGAATGATGGCTTTGCCACAAATACGATGTCAACTACATGATCATGCAAAGCAATATGACAATGATGGAGCGTGTCATAATAAACGGAATGGTGGAAAGTTGCATGGCAATATATCTTGGAATGGCTATGGAAATGCCATAATAGGTAGGTATGGTGGCTGTTTTGAGGAAGGTAAATGGTGGGTTTATGGTACCGGTGGAAGTTGCGCGGTACTAGAGAGGCTAGCAATGGTGGAAGTGTGAGAGTGCGTATAATCCATGAACTCAACATTAGTCATAAAGAAATCACATACTTATTGCAAAAATCTACAAGTCATCAAAACCAAAGCACCACGTGCATGCTCCTAGGGGGATAGATTGGTAGGAAAATAATATCGCTCGTCCTCGAACGCCACTCATAAGGAAGACAATCAATGAAATTTCCCATGCTTCAAATTTGTTACACAATGATTACCATACGTGCATGCTACGGGACTTGCAAACCTCAACACAAGTATTTCTCAAATTCACAACTACCCAACTAGCATGACTCTAATATTACCATCCTCATGTCTCAGAACAATCATCAAGCATCAAACTTCTCATAGCATTCAACGCACTTTATATGAAAGTTTTTATTATACCCATCTTGGATGCCCATCATATTAGGACTAGTTTTATAGCCAAAGCAAATTACCATGCTGTTCTAAAAGACTCTCAAAATAATATAAGTGAAGAATGAGAGATCAATAATTTCTATAAAATAAAACCACCACCGTGCTCTAAAAAGATGTAAGTGAAGCACTAGAGCAAAATTTATCTAACTCAAAAGATATAAGTGAAGCACATAGAGTATTCTAATAAATTCCGATTCATTTGTGTCTCTCCCAAAAGGTGTGTACAGAAAGGATTATTGTGGTAAACTAAAAAGCAAAGACTCAAATCATACAAGACGCTCCAAGCAAAACACATATCATGTGGTGAATAAAAATATAGCCTCAAGTAAAGTTACCGATAGACGGAGACGAAAGAGGGGATGCCTTCCAGGGCATCCCCAAGCTTAGGCTTTTGGTTGTCCTTGAATTTTACCTTGGGGTGTCGTGGGAATCCCCAAGCATAGGCTCTTGCCACTCCTTATTCCAAAATCCATCAAATCTTTACCCAAAAACTTGAAAACTTCACAATACAAAACTTCAACAGAAAATCTCATGAGCTCCGTTAGTATAAGAAAATAAACCACCACTTTAAGGTACTGTAATGAACTCATTCTTTATTTTTATTGGTGTTAAACCTACTGTGTTCCAACTTCTCTATGGTTCATACCACCCAATACTAACCATAGATGCATCAAAATAAGCAAACAACACACGAAAAACAGAATCTGTCAAAAATAGAACAATCTGTAGCAATCTGGAGGTTTCAAATACTTCTGTAACTCCAAAAATTGTGAAACATTAGGACGACCAGGATAAAAAGTATATTGATCTACTGCAGTTTTAATTGGTATTTTATCACTCTCTGGTAAAAAATGAAAATTATTTTCGTGAGCGCATACATTCTGTTTTTATCAGCAAGATTAAACAACAATCACCCAAGAAAACCCTAAAGGCTTTACTTGGCACAAACACTAATTAAAACATAAAAACAGAATCATAACAGAAGCTAGATGAATTATTTATTACTAAACAGGAACAAAAACAAAGAACAAAAATAAAATTGGGTTGCCTCCCAACAAGCGCTATCGTTTAACGCCCCTAGCTAGGCATAAAAACAAGAATAGATCTAGGTATTGTCATCTTTGGTATGCAACCCATAAGTGATTCTCATAATATATTCACAAGTCAATTTAATTTTCTTCCTAGGAAAGTGTTCCATGCCTTTCCTTAATGGAAATTGGAATCTAATATTTCCTTCTTTCATGTCAATAATTGCACCAATCCTTCTAAGGAAAGGTCTACCAAGAATAATAGGACATGTAGGATTGCAATCTATATCAAGAACAATGAAATCTACGGGCACATAATTCCTATTTGCAACAATAAGAACATAATTAATCCTTTCCATAGGTTTCTTAATCTTGGAATCCGCAAGACTACTAGTTCTATGAAGAATAGACCCACCCATAGTGGGCAAAGCACCGGCACAAGTAAAGAAATCTTGCATAAATCCTTTCCCAATAATATTACCACTACCAATCTGAAACTTTTTAGTGTGTAAAATAGTAGGTTCTTCATGAGGATTATCAAAAGCATCAAAGTTTCCCCCGTCGTTACTACTATCCTTTTCAAAGATAACCTCCCTAGTTTCAGACATGATGGCAACAAACCTCACTAAGAACGAACACACAAGAGGCAAGCGGAAAGAGACGAACGAAAAAGGGGCGAAGAAAAGGCAAAGGTTTTCGAAAATCGTTTTAGAAGTGGGGGATAGGAAAACGAGAGGTGAATGGAAAATAATGTAATGCGAGGGAGAAGAGTTTATGATGGCTACTTGGTAAGTCTTGACTTGGCGTAGATCTCAACCGACAACGGTGCCATAAATCCTTCTTGCTACCTCTTGAGTATGCGTTGGTTTTCCCTTGAAGAGGAAAGGGTGATGCAGCAAAGTAGCGTAAGTATTTCCCTTAGTTTTTGAGAACCAAGGTATCAATCCAGTAGGAGACAACGCACAAGTCACTTAGTACCTGCATAAACAATCAAGAACCTTGCAACCAACACGATAAAGGGGCTGTCAATCCCTTCATGGTCACTCGCAAAAGTGAGATCTAATAGAGATAATAAAGTAATATTTTTGGTATTTTTGTTGTTTAGATTGGAAAGTAAAGATTGCAAAATAGTAAACGAGATGTGATGTAAATAAAGGAGATGCAATATAATAAGAAAGAGACCCGGGGGCCATAATTTTCGCTAGTGGCTTCTCTCAATATAGCATGTATTATGGTGGGTGAACAAATTACTGCCGAGCAATTGATAGAAAAGTGCATAGTTATGATAATATGTAAGGCAATGATCATGAATATAGGAATCACGTCCGTGTCAAGTAGATCGAAACGATTCTGCATCTACTACTATTACTCCACACATCGACCGCTATCCAACATGCATCTAGAGTATTAAGTTCATAAGAACAAAGTAACACATTAAGCAAAATGACATGATGTAGAGGGATAAACTCAAGCAATATGATATAAACCCCAACTTTTTATCCTCGATGGCAACAATACAATACGTGCCTTGTTGCCCCTACTGTCACTACGAAAGGACACCGCTAGTTTGAACCCAAAGCCAAGCACTTCTCCCATTGCAAGAAAGATCAATCTAGTAGGCCAAACTAAACCGATAATTCAAAGAGACTTGCAAAGATATCAAATCATGCATATAAGAATTCAGAGAAGAACCAAATAATATTCATAGATAATCTTGTTCATAAACCCACAAATCGTCGGATCTCGGCAAACACAACGCAAAAGAGTATTACATCAAATAGATCTCCAAGAACATCGAGGAGAACTTTGTATTTAGAATCAAAGAGAGAGAACAAGCCATCTAGCTAATAACTATGGACCCGAAGGTCTGTGGTAAACTACTCACGCTTCATCGGAGAGGCTATGGTGTTGATGTAGAAGCCCTCCGTGATCGATTCCCCCTCTGGCACATCGCTGGAAGAGGCCCCAAGATGGGATCTCACAGGTACAGAAGGTTGCGGTGGTGGAAAAGTGGTTGTGTGGCTCTTCGCGGTTGATCTAGGGTATAAGAGTATATATAGGCGAAAGAAGTACGTTGGTGGAGCTACGAGGGGCCCACGAGGGTGGGGGGCGCGCCTACCCCCGTGGGCGCGCCCTCCTGCCTCGTGGCCGCCTCGCGGAGTTCCAGGTTTCCACTCCAAGTCTCCTGGATTGCTTTCGGTCCAAGAAAGATCATCGCGAAGGTTTCATTTCGTTTGGACTCTATTTGGTATTCCTTTTCTGCGAAACACTAAAATAGGCAAAAAAACAGAAACTGGCACCGGGCCTCCGGTTAATAGGTTAGTCCCAAAAATAATATAAAAGAGCATATTAAAGTCCGTTAAACATCCAAAACAGATAATATAATAGCATGGAACAATAAAAAATTATAGATATGTTGGGGACGTATCACCTATTAATTTAGTGTCCAGTGCTAGTTTCTATTTTTTTCCTATTTCATTGTTTCGCAGAAAAAACATACCAGACAAAGTCCAAACACAATAAAATTTTACGATGATTTTCTTTTGGACCAGAAGAGACCCCAGAAGCTTCGGCGATGCACCAGACGATGATCCAGGGAGCCACAAGCTCAGAGGACACACCCCGGGGGGGCACCGTGTGATCTTGTGGCTCTCACATGGCTTCGTTTGCCCTGATTCTTGGCCTATAAATTCCCTAAAATCCAGAAGCCACCAGAGCAAGACCCAAAACAATTATTCCACCGCCGCAAGCCTCTGTTTGTATGCGATCCCATCTGGAGTCCTTCGGTGTTCTCTGTCAGAGGGGGAAACCATTGGGGAGGCAATCTTGATCGACCTTGATGCCTCCATGATGATATTGAATAAGCATTCGGACAATGTTGAATGAGTATACAGAAAATGTCGATCACTTACTAAAGAAATGTTTTTTACATATACGAAAATGTAGAGGGAAAGCGAAAATAAACATAAGAAAAAAGAAAAATGGAAAATGAATAACAAAAGCAAACAAAAATGGAGAAGAAATAAGAAAACTAAACACGGAATGGAGAAGAAAAAATAAAACCAAACAAAAAACAAAGAAAACCTTGTCAAAAAACAAAAACAAAAAACAAAAAAACGCATGAAAACTATTGAAAGAACCGATGAAATGGAGAAAGAAACAAAGCAAAGTCGGTGAAAACCAGAAAAAACAAAAACAAAAACCTGAAAAGTATTGTATATCCGGATTTTTTTACTTCATTCAGCTCGCGCCCTATGTTCCTCACAAGAACTAGGCGTTTGCTTAGTGGTAGCACCGCAATGAAGCAAACAAGATATCTTGGGATTCTAGAGACTTCGAACCATCTGTCTTCCCAGAAGAGAGTTGAGGCGCCATCTCCCACCGTCGCTCGTGAGGCAGCCTAGAACAGTTGCATCGCCTCCTGAGGCACTGTAATATCAAACTCCTCCCATGGTCGCTGATGGTCTGTATGCTGGAGACATGGCCACCTGGCCTGCACCGCCAAGTTTGGGTGAGCACTTGCAAGAAAGCCCGGACAGTGCAACAGACATCGATGGAGGGCATCTGGGTCTCCGATGTCGGGCCGGAGATGTTGGAACAGGAGATTCACGAGTACCTTGGTCTCTGGACGGCCATGCAGCAAGTGTAACTAAACCACACCGACTCCGACTCGATAGCCTGGGTTTGGGAGAATACCGGAGCCTTCTCGGCTCATTCGGCATATGCGTCAAAATTCTGGGCAAGAGAGGTTAGCCCCATGACCACATTCACTTGGAAGTCAAGAGTGCCCCTACAATGCCACTTTTTCGCTTGGCTTGCACTCCAGAACAGATGTTGGACCTCGGATAGGCTGGAGAGGCGTGGCCCATGTCACCAGGAGGCTTGCCCGTTTTGCGATCAAGAGCAAGAAACCATATATCACATTCTCCTCGCTTGTGTCTTTGCACGACAACTATGGAACATCGTTGGTGAGAGCCTTAACATGCCGAACTGGGTACCGGATCATGAGTCCAAGCCGTTCCCGTGGTGTGCAAACGTGCAGATCAGTGCGGCTTGTACAAAGGAGGTGCGAGAAATGCTCTTGTTCTTTGGGAGCTGTGGAAGCATATAAACTCCACAGTGTTTGATGCTTGCTCTCCATCTATGACTAGACTAGCGAAGACCATCATGCAAGAGTGCACATATTGGAAACAAGCCGGGATCTTCAAGGAAAGCGTGGAGCCGATGCTGTAAGTATTAGCTAGGTGGGTAGATAGGAGGAGTTAATCTTGTATTTGGACCTTAGCGTGGAGTTGGTGTACATATAATTTGTAACATCCAGTATGGAGGGACTTCGTTTCCCACCCACTCTTTAATATATAGTACGCACACTCGTGCGTATCTGAGAAAAAAAGATATCTTGAGATCGAACCTCGTGCCGCGTGAGTCCTCTCCTTTATTTTCTTTTATTATGCTAACGGGCCGGCCCTTTACTGTAGAGTCGACACAAGAGATCCTGTACCACTCGCTTAAAGCGAAAAATAGTCACCGCGCTCCACCAAGTCCTTCCCGTACTTCTATCCATTGGGACCCCAGGTCCTTACTATTTTGCGCCTAGGTCGATTCTTTGGGGCGGCCCATTCCAATATTTCTCCTCGTGGGTTTTGGAAAGGAAGAAAATTGTTCTTTTTTTCTTTATTTATTCTTATTGCCCTTTTCATTTTTTTCTTCTTCCTTTTCCCTTTTCATTTTTCTTTTATACATCTCGTTTTTCTTTTCAACCCCGTGAACTTTTTTCAAATTCGTAAACTTTTTCTAAATCCACAACTTTTTCTGAAGTACATGATTTTTCTGTGAAAATTGTGCACACTTTTAATATTCACAAACAATTACAAAACTGTCAACTTTTTAATGAATAATAGGAACAATTTCAATTTCTTGAACTTTTTAAAATGCAAAAATATTTTTAGTTACATTTTAAAATCAAAGACCATTGGTGAAATTCATAAGAATTTTTCAATTTTTGGAGCAATTTGTAAAATTCATTAAAAATTTAAATTTACGATCATTTTCTGTATTTTCCATTTTTACAATTCTTCATTTTTTAGACAATTCCAGTATTTAATTCTACTTTCTTGAATATATTTTTGAAATCTTGAACATTTTTCCAATTGTGAACATTTTTTATAATATGTGAGTATTTTCAAAAAATTGCGAATATTTTTTGAAATTTGTGAATTTTTGAAATCATGAACATATTGTCCAATCTGAAGTTTTTTGGGGTTGATGAATACTTTTTAAAAATTTGATGAAATTTTAAACCACTTTTGAAATCTTGGACATATTTGTAAATAAAAAAAATTAAAATAAAATAAACACATAGGTGCCAGACCCCAAAATGTGCCGGCCGTCTAGCCCAAATCACGTGTGGGAGTACGTGTTTGTTGCGCGAGCACCTTGTAATGCCACCTTGTAGTGTGGAGATTAGGACAAAATCACTATTTAAAGGTAACCCCTTTTTAAGGTCACTTCCACCTTCTTAGGCACTGATAAGTAGATCTTGGAAATTAGACCATGTAAATAGGTTTGAATCTAAATTTTTTTCATGAAAAAACCAAAAAAATTCACACCCAGAAGCATGGTTTTTCTCATTTCTTTCCTTTTTGAGAATCGCAGTTGTGCTTCTCGCCGAAGCAAATCTATGCTTCTCTTGAAAGCCCCACACAAAAAATTCACGCACAAATTTTCTCATGATTTTTCCCTTTCCGAGAAGCACAGGTGTGCTTCTCACGGAAGCAAATCTGTGTTTCCGTGAAAAGCAAATATATGCTTCTCGTGAAAGCACAAAAAAATTCAGGATTTGTTTTTACAATTTTTCTCCTTCTCCAAGAAGAACAATTATGCTTATCGTGAAAGCAAATCTATCCCTCCATGAAGAACAAATCCGTGCTTCTCTTTTTTTCACGGAGAAAAGAAATTCAGGTTTTTTTCTCTCTTCAAAACCTAGGGAAAAGCAGACAAAAAATATCTAAAATCCAAATATGCGTACAACCAAGGGCGGCAAAAGTGACCGCCGGAGGTCTCAACTCTAGTTAGTTGCTCTCATATTATGCTCCTGTGCGTTAGGCCGGGACGAAGGCTCAGGTATAAAGCAAACCTAGGGGGGCTTTTTGACACGTAAAATAAGATAGACTAGGATTTCTTCGAAGGCCCCGCCTTAGATCAACCTAATGAGGCTTGCTTTCAGCATAATGAGGCACCCTAGGACATAAGAGCGACTCCAACAGCTCCCCTGTCTTTAAAAACCTATTGTTTATAAAAAGTTGGGGCAAAAAGGGTCCGCAACAGCTCCATAAACCCGATTTTTTACGGGATCCCGTATAACCACCTTCCATCATGCAAGATTACAGAAAGATGGCTTTCCTGATAAATTCGGATGGCGGATAACCGCCTCAAACTTTACAATTAGAACGTCGTGATGTCGAAACGCCATCGCTCCGCCACTGCGAGGCAGGCCACCGTCAAAACATTGCCCCGCCGCCGTCACCGCGAGGCCCGCCACCGCCCCACCTCACTGCTCCGGAAGCCGTCCCATTTCGATGTCACTGCTTGAGGGCCCTAACGCCTCTTTAATGAAAATTACGAAAAGAGAATTTTTTCAGGAATTGCGAAAAGTAGGCGTCACAAAACTTCATATAAATTATATGATCACCCCGTAAAATGACTTTTACAGGAATATTTTTAGAGGAGCTAAAGGCAACTCCAACACACCAACGCATTTGGTCCACACAAGTCGTTTGGGTGGAAACGAACGAAAACGTAGGCCCAACGCGCTGACGCCAACCCAAAATTTGTCTGATGCTTGTTCGTCTAGATACTGGACGCATTCCCGACCCATATTTTTACCCTATTTGCGTCCATATGGAGGTGGCGCTGGCTGAACAGTTGTGCGTCCAACACACCGCCAAACACCGTTGGACCGTGCTGGCTAGACGGCGAGAGTGCTGGCCCCTCCACTTCCATCGTGAACCTTATGTCCACCGGCGACGGACTGGTCGCAAACTCATACGATGAAGACCGAGTTATTCCATGCTTACATGATTAAATGAGTAAGAATAACATTCATTAGCATTGTTTATTTTGAAGGGTAATGATTATTTTCTAGCATTTTTGCATATTATCGTTTTGATATCAGATGATTCATCGATTCCCAATATTCATAGCATAAAAGAATTACATGATAAGACATGTTAGGTAGTGTTTCACATCAAAAATTATGTTTTTATCATCTACCTACTCAAGGACAAGTAGGAATTAAGCTTGGGATGCTAATACGTCTCAAACGTGTCTATACTTTTTGATTGTTTGATGCGATTATGTTATCAATCTTGTATGCTTTATATGCTATTTTATATCATTTTTTGGACTAACCTATTAATTTAGTGCCCAGTGCTAGTTTCTATTTTTTTCTCCTATTTCATTGTTTTGCAGAAAAAACATACCACATGAAGTCCAAACACAATAAAATTTTATGATGATTTTTTGGACCAGAAGAGATCCTAGAAGCTTCGGCGATGCACCAGACGATGATCCAGGGAGCCACAAGCTCAGAGGACGCGCCCAAGGGGCGCCTTGTGATCTTGTGGGTCTAACATGGCTCCGTTTGCCCTAATTCTTGGCCTATAAATTCCCTAAAATCTAGAAACCACCAGAGCGAGACCCGAAGCAATTATTCCACCGCCGCAAGCCTCTGTTTGTATGCGATCCCATCTGGAGTCCTTCGATGGTTCTCTGCCAGAGGGGGAAACCATTGGGGAGGCAATCTTGATCGACCTTGCTGCCTCCATGATGATGTGTGAGTAGTTCCGACAGGACCTACGGGTCCATAGCAGTAGCTAAATGACTTTCTATCTCTTTTTGATCTTCAATACAATGATCTCTTTGGAGATCTATTCAATGTAATTCTCGCGGTGTGTTTGTTGGGATCCGATGAATTTTAAGTTTCGGATCAGATTATTCGTTGAAAGTATTTGAGTCTTTTCCGAGATTTATATATGTGTGATTTTATAGCCTTGTATCTCTATCCAATCTATCTATCTCTTTTGGCCAATTAGATCGATTTATCTTCAGTGGGAGAGGTGATTAGTAGTAGGTTCAATCTTGTGGTTGATACATCTTTGTTGTATCTGCAATTTTTGATTGTTCCATGCCAATATTCTACAACTTTTACATACTTTTGGCAACAATTTATATGATTTTCTTGGACTAACATATTGATCCAGTGCCCAGTGCCAGTCCCTGTTTGTTGCATGTTTTTTGTTTCATAGAAAATGCATATCAAACAGAGTCCAAACACGATAAAAACTTATGAAGATTTTTTCTTTTGAATATATGTGAATTTTGGGAAGTGGAATCAACGCGAGATGATGCCCGAGGCGGTAGCAAGGCACGGGGGCGCCCCCCAGGGGGTAGGGCATGCCTTGGGCCCTTGTGGCCACCTCGTAAGGTGGTTGGTGCCCTTCTTTAGCCGCAAAGAAAGCTAATATCCGGATAAAAAATGTGTTAACATTTCAGCCCAATCGGAGTTACGGATATCTGGGAATTTAAGAAAGGGTGAAAGGCCAGAATCTAGGAGCGCAGAAACAGAAGGAAACAGAGAGAGAGAGAGATCCAATCTTAGAGGGGCTCCCGCCCCTCCGCCGCCATGGAGGCCGTGGACCAAAGGGGTAACCATTCTCCCATCTAGGGGGGAGGTCAAGGAAGAAGAAGGAGGAGGGGGCTCTCTCCCCCTCTCTCCCGGTGGCACCGGAACGCCGTCGGGGCCATCATCGTGACAACGATCTACACCAACAACTTCGCCGCTGTCATCACCAACTCCCCTCCCTCTATGCATCAGTGTGACACCTCTTCTCCCCGCTGTAATCTCTACTTAAACATGGTGCTCAACTCTATATATTATTTCCCAATGATTTATGGCTATCCTATGATGTTTGCGTAGATTCGTTTTGTCCTATGGGTTGATTGATGATCATGATTGGTTTGAGTTGTATGTTTTATTGTTGGTGCTGTCCTATGGTGCTCTCCATGTCGCGCAAGCATGAGGGATCCCCGCTATAGGGTGTTGCAATATGTTCATGGTTAGCTTATTGTCTGCGTTGCGGGGGTGATATCAGCCCAAACACGGATAAGTGGGTTATGGCGTATGGGAATAAAGAAGACTTGATACTTTAATGCTATGGTTGGGTTTTACCTTAACGATCTTTAGTAGTTATGGATGTTTGCTAGAGTTCCAATCATAAGTTCATATGATCCAAGGAGAGAAAGTATGTTAGCTTATGCCTCTCCTTCATATAAAATTGCAATAATGATTACCGGTCTAGTTATTGATTGCCTAGGGACAAATAACTTTCTTGTGACAAAAAGCTCTCTACTAAAACTAACTTAGTTGTTTCTTTATCTAAACAACCCCTAGTTTTTATTTACGTGCTCTTTATTATCTTGCAAACCTATCCTACAACACCTTCAAAGTACTTCTAGTTTCATACTTGTTCTAGGTAAAGCGAACGTAAAGCATGCATAGAGTTGTATCGGTGGTCGATAGAACTTGAGGGAATATTTGTTCTACCTTTAGCTCCTCGTTGGGTTTGACACTCTTACTTATCGAAAGAGGCTACAACTGATTCCCTATACTTGTGGGTTATCAAGACCTTTTTCTGGCGCCGTTGCCGGAGAGCAATAGCGTGGGTGAATATTCTTGTGTGTGCTTGTCTGCTTTATCACTAAGTAGATTTTATTTGATGTTCTAAGTTGTTCTCTATCTTTGGTTATGGATATGGAACATGAAATACCAAAAAAATCAGGTTCACTTGCTACTCATGGAGATGGGGAACCTCCTAAAACCCTCGATGATCATTATGTGAAAGATATTATGCACTATTTTAATAATCCTGAGAAAACCCCATTCAATTATATAATGGGAGACATGTTGGATCAACGTGAATATTTTAGGGATTATGGCTTGACTCAAAAAGGGAAACTCTTATGGGATCAAAATTCATATGTTGCATTGGTATGCTCAAAATTCATGCTTGAGATATGATTATACTTGTTGCTCTAGGATGAAGGCTCCACACCTTCCCTTTTCATGTAGATTTAATGATAATGAAACCTTGGCTTCTTATGCTAATGTTATTTATGATTACTATGATGTGGAACGAATAGAAGAATTTGTTGCTTTTAAGGGTGCTTATGAAATTGAATCTTTGTTTGAAAAGTATGAAGCTTTTGATGATGATGTTTATAGGCCTGAAATTTTTGCTATACTTAAATATTGCTATGATAATTATGAATATAATGCTGATATTGATGCATTTATTGAGAAAGTCTCTGTTGTCCAAGAAGAGACTAATATTTTGCAGGAAACTATGGAAGAACAAATTGATGACATTATGAGCTCATTAGATGAAAAACATGACGAGGAGAGCGAAGAACAAAAGGAGGAAGATCGGATTAGCTACACGTGCCCACCTTGTAATGAGAGTAACTCTTCAACTCATACATTGTTTAATTCCCTTCGTGCTTATCGAAGGATGAATGCTATGATGATTGCTATGTGTTGGGGAATGTTGCATGGAAAACAAAAAAATTCCTACGCTCACCAAAGTCAATCTAGGAGATGACCATCTACGAGAGGAGAGATTGCATCTACATACCCTTGTAAACGCGGTTGATGTAGTCGAACGTCTTCGCGATCCAATCACGATCCATCCCGCGAACTCCCGATCCAAGTGTCGGACAGACGACACCTCTGCGTTCAACACACATATGGCTTGATGATGCCTTCACCTCCTTGATCCAGCGAGTGATGGTGAAGTAGTATCCCGAGTCCTCTGGCAGCACGAGCATGTTGGCGGCAGTGGTGGAGAGATCTCCGCAGAGCTTCGCTAAGCACTACGGAGAACAAGATGGCTACGAGGGAGAGGGAGGGCAGCACAGTGGCATAGATGGGTGCGGCTGCCCTCCCTCTACCCCTCTATATATAGGGGGAAGGGAGGAGGAGAGGGCACCCTAGGGTTCCCTAGGGGGGTGGCTACCTGGGGAAAACCCTAAATGAGTTTTGGTGTGCCTCCCCCGTGGGAGCCTTGGCTCCCAAGGCAAAGGGGGTGGCTGACCTAGGGGAGTGCCCCCACCCCTTCTGATTACGTGGGAAAGAGTGAGGGGCGCACAACCCCTTAGTGGGCTGGTTTTCCCCCTCCCCTTGGCCCATGGCCCCCCAACACTTGCCCCCCACGAAACCCCTTTCGGTGATGTTGGTCATCACCCGATACCCCTGGAACAATTTCGGACTCCAATACCCTTCGTCCAATATATCAATCTTCACCTCCGGACCATTCTGGAGTTCCTCGTTATGTCTGGAATCTCATCTAGGACTCCGAACAACCTTCGATAACCACCATAATGACTGAAATATACTTATATCGTCACCAAACGTTTAAGTGTGTGACCCTGCGGGTTCGAGAACTATGCAGACATGGCCGAGACACCTCTACGGTCAATAACCAATAGCAGGACCTAGATGCCCATATTGGTTCCTACATATTCTACGAAGATCTTATCAGTCGAACCTCAATGTCAAGGATTCTGCTAATCCCGTATGTAGTTCCCTTTGTTCATCGATATGTTACTTGCCTGAGATTCGATCATCGGTATCTCCATACCTAGTTCAATCCCGTTACCGGCAAGTCTCTTTACTTGTTCCATAATACAAGATCTCATGACTAACCCATTGGTCACATTGCTTGCAAGCTCATTGTGATGTTGTATTACCGAGTGGGCCCTGAGATACCTCTCCGTAATACAGAGTGACAAATGCCAGTCTTGATCCATGTCAACTCAACAGACACCCTCGGATATACCTTTAGAGCACCTTTATATTCACCCAGTTACGTTGCGAGGTTTGGTACACATAAAGTATTCCTGCAGCGTTAGTGAGTTGCATGATCTCATGATCATCGGAACATATATACTTGACATGCAAAAAACGATAGCAATAAACTTGACACGATCATATTGACGGAGTCCTGGATTAGGGGGTCCTCGGACAGCTGGACTATATCCTTTGGCCGGACTATTGGATTATGAAGATACAAGATTGAAGACTTCGCCCCGTGTCCGGGTGGGACTCTTCTTTGCATGGAAGGCAAGCTTGGCAATTCGGATATGTAGATCTCCTCCCTTGTAACCGACTTTGTGTAACCCTAGCCCTCTCCGGTGTCTATATAAACCGGAGGGTTTAGTCCGTAGGACAACAACAATCATAATCATAGGCTAGCTTCTAGGGTTTAGCCTCTACGATGTCGTGGTAGATCAACTCTTGTAATACTCATATCATCAAGATCAATCAAGCAGGAAGTAGGGTATTACCTCCATCGAGAGGGCCCGAACCTGGGTAAACATTGTGTCCCCTGCCTCTTGTTACCATCTGCCTTAGACGCACAGTTCGGGACCCCCTACCCGAGATCCGTTGGTTTTGACACCGACATTGGTGCTTTCATTGAGAGTTCCACTGTGCCGCCACGATAAGGCTTGATGGCTCGTCTTGTTGTCAAGGACAACATTACCTTAGGGGGAGCCCTGGATGTAGGCCAAACTCTCCGACTAGGCGTCTTCGTCATGACCGCCCGTTCGGCCGTCGCGCCGACGATAACTTCTCGGGTCATCAAAAACAGCCTCCACGTCGGCGCAGGATTCGCCGAGCAGATGGATCCAATAGAGCTCTCTTCCTTGAACGAGCTCTTGGATCGCATCGCCGCCCTGGGAGTCACAACAAACTATGATCGGATCGGGCTTAAACCCGACCAAAGGGAGATTAACTCTCCGCCGGTCACCCATCAGATAACGGTGGTGGAGGAGCAATGTAGCAATTCTTCCTCTATTTTGAGGACAAACTATGTCCGGATTCCTGAGCTCTCCGAGCCGGATACCCGTCCACGGGAGGACATGGCCCAAGCTTCGAACCTAGAACTAGACAGCGGGCCAGAACTATTGGGCAACATCCCGGAGTCCGAACTGCCAAGCTTGGAAAATCCTCCGCCCCTGGGTCTCACATCGGGTCAGGGTTTGGACAAAAAACTAGCCACCCACCCAGACTCAAGTGATCTTTCCCACATTAGACAAGAGCCCCAAGAGATAGTACACCACTATTGGGCCAGATTCCTCCTTGTAATGAGCAAGGTCAAGGACTGTCGCAAGGAAGACGCAATTTCATTCTTTTGCAAAAATTGCACGGACAAGGGAATCCTCAACGCCATAAGTCGCCGTGACATATCACACTTTGCTGACTTGGCGGACATAGTACGGAAGTACTGTGCGATGGAAAGCGCCTGGAAAACCCAAACAAAATTCTGGGACCCTCCGGCTCTCACTAAACACCCCGTCCGAACTAAAAGGGTGTACTCTCGTAAGTCACCCGATCCAATCACAAAGAAACAAAAGCCCACTACAGGGCGTAAAACTGTATTGGAGGGATGTCTCAATGGGCCATGCAAAATTCACAGTACAACGGATACCATGCCAACACATAGCCTTAGAGCATGTTGGATACTCCGGTAGGTGGCCAAGAGCGGCGAGGATATCCTCATCAACAATACAACAGAGCACCATCCCGGGGAAAATAACAATATAGTATTAACAGTCTTCGAGACCTTCACCTCAAATAATAGGCGCAAGCGAACACTCCGCAGCCTCGCCGAAGTCTGCCACGTTGCAGCAATAAATCCATAGAATGACACGGCCATAACCTTCAATGCCAGTGACGAACCCCAATTCCGAACAGCCCGAGCACCAGCCGCTTTGGTCCTTAGTCCAATTGTGGACGGCTTCCGGCTTACTAAAGTGCTCATGGACTGTGGCAGCGGATTAAACCTCATCTACGAGGAAACTCTTAGCAAAATGGAAATAGACAAGAGCTGCATTGAGCAAAGCAGCACGATGTTCAGAGGAATCATCCCTAGTCGGGAGGCACGATGTGCGGGAAAATCACACAGGATGTGGTATTCGGCACGCTGGAGAATTATAGGTCCGAGGAAATCACATTCCAAGTGGCCCCGTTCAGTAGCGGATACCACGCCCTTTTAGGGCGGGAGGCATTCATGATCTTCCAAGCTATACCCCATTATGGGTACATGAAGCTCAAAATGCCCGGGCCCAATGGAATGATCAGTCTGGCTAGTGATCCGGACATAGCACTCCGCACAGAAAATAAAACCGCCGCACTAGCCCTCGAGGCATTATCCGAAGCCCTTGTGGCCGAAGAACTAACTGCGCTGCGCTCCACGATGGACAGGGACGACGTGATACTCAACAAAAGACCCAAGTCCACCTCTTTTAAACCAGCGGACGAAATAGTCAAATTCCAGGTCCACCCAACAGACCCTACAAAAACAGCATCCATCGGGGCACAACTGAACCCCACAACAGACGCCGCACTGCGGGAGTTCTTACGCGAGAATTGGGACATCTTCGCCTGGCATCCTTCAGACATGCCAGGAATCCCATGCAGGCTGGCCGAGCATAGCCTTAACATTCTAAAGGGGTTCAAGCCGGTCAAGCAGACTCTTCGGCGTTTCTCTGAGACTAAACGACAAGCCATGGGAGAAGAGCTAGCCAAGTTAATCGAGGCTGGATACATTAGAGAAATAAAACATCCAGACTGGCTAGCAAAACTGGTGATGGTACCAAAGAAGGACAAATCCTGGCGCCTATGTGTTGATTTCAAGGACCTTAACAAGGCTTGCCCCAAGGATCCCTTCCCCCTCCCTTGCATCGATCAAATTATCGACGCTACCACAGGACACGACTCATTGTGCTTCCTCAATGCATATTCCGGATACCATCAAATTAAGATGGCGGAGCCCGATCAAGGCGCAACGGCATTCATCACTCCATACAGCCCCTTCTGTTTTAACACCATGCCTTTCAGGCTCAAAAATGCCGGTGCAACCTATCAACGCATGATTCAGAAATGCCTGGAAACACAAATCGGCAAAACAGTGGAGGCATACATAGACGATGTGGTCATTAAGACAAGACACGTCGAATCCATAATAGACGACTTAATGCTCACGTTCGACAATCTCCGAACATATGACATCAAGCTCAATCCGGAAAAATGCGTTTTGGGCGTGCCCGCTGGAAAGCTCTTGGGCTTCATCGTCTCCAATAGAGGAATTGAAGCAAATCCGGCTAAAATCCGAGCTTTGTCACAGTTGGCTATCCCAACAGACCTCAAGCAAATCCAGAAATTAACTGGATCCGTGGCCGCCTTAAGCCGCTTTATCTCCCAATTAGGAGAAAATGCACTACCTCTTTATCGCCTTCTTCGACGCATCGAACACTTTGAGTGGACGGATGCGGCCACGGCCAGATTGGAAGAAATAAAAACCGTATTGGCCACCAACCCAATCTTGGCCGCGCCAAATGTCGGCGAACCAATGCTGTTATATATAGTGGCAACACACCAAGTTGTAAGCGCAGTGCTCGTCATCGAACGAGAGATGGACGGACATAAGTCCCTGCTTCAAAAGCCGGTATACTACATATCCACCGTCCTCACTCCATGCAAATCACGGTACCCACATTATCAAAAGATAGCATACGCGGTCTTCATGGCATCCCGGAAACTACGACACTACTTTCAAGAGTGTTCAATTACGATGGCCTCTGAAGTACCACTCAACGACATAATAAATAACCGCGATGCCACGGGCCGGATTGCTAAATGGGCTATCGAGCTCCTCCCGTTCGACATAACATATAAACCACAGCGAGCCATTAAGTCGCAAGTACTGGCTGATTTCGTCACCGAATGGACGAAAGTCGAACTCCCTAAAGAGTACGGCGCGTACTCCAATTGGATCGTGCACTTTGACGGCTCTAAGATGCTGGCTGGTCTGGGGGCAGGCGTCGTCCTGACATCCCCCACCGGAGATACAGTCCAATGCGTACTTCAAATATTATACACAAACTCCTACAATGCAGCAGAATATGAGGCCCTGTTGCATGGTCTCCGGATGGCAGTCTCCATGGGCATTCAATGCCTAGAGGTGCGGGGGATTCGAACCTCGCAATATCTCAAATAAATGGGGACTTTGACGCCAAGGACCCAAAAATGGCGGCTTACCGCAACGCGGTCCTCAAAATGTCAGCTCGGTTCGAGGGCCTCGAATTCCACCATGTGGTCCGAGAAAACAATCAAGCGGCGGATATCCTCGCCCGCATCGGCGCTAAGCGTGACGCTGTCCCACCTAATATCTTCTTGGAAAGGCTATTTAAGCCATCCGTGGTGTGGGAAGGGGAGACCGGCAAAAACAGTCCGGATCCGGCCACAACACCAAACCCCGAACACTTTGACGTAATCGGAGGCTCTGCCACTGAAATAACACCTTCGGCCCATGTGATTATGGCTGTCATCGCCACATGGACAGAACCCTTCTTGGCTTACCTAAATAGGCAAGAACTCCCTGATGACCCAAACGAGGCATGTTGCATTGTGTGGCGGTCTAAAGCCTACAAGGTCCACGAGGGAGAGCTTTATAAGAAAAGCGCTACTGAAGTACTTCAAAGGTGCATCTCCGAAGAGGAAGGACGACAACTTTTGGCAGAAATTCATGCTGGACTTGGCGGCCACCACGCCGCAGCTCGGGCCCTTGTAAGCAAGGCCTTTTGTACAGGTTTTTACTGGCCGACGGCCCGAGCAGACGCATAGGACCTCGTTCAATGTTGCATCGGTTGCCAGCTTTTTGCAAACCAAAGCCATATGTCACCTACCGCTCTCCAAACAATCCCCATTACTTGGCCCTTTGCGGTCTGGGGGCTTGATATGGTCGGACCCCTTAAAGGGGGAAGCCATAAGAAAAAATACCTATTGGTCATGGTGGATAAATTCACCAAATGGATAGAAGCCAAACCGGTTAAAACGGCCGAGTCTGGACCAGTGATAGACTTCATATCCGGGGTGTACACCGTTACGGCGTCCCCCACAGCATCATCACTGATAACGGCTCGAACTTTACAGCCGACGATGTAAAAACTTGGTGCAACAACATGGGCATTAAGCTCGATTATGCCTCTGTCTATCACCCACAAACTAACGGTCAAGTCGGGCGAGCAAATGGTCTTATCATGAGCGGCATTAAACCCAGATTAGTGCGATCCTTGAAGGAATCAGATACGCACTAGGTGGAGGAGCTTGACTCCGTACTATGGGGGCTGTGGACCACGTCGAATCGCACTACCGGATACATGTCATTCTTTATGGTGTACGGCGCAGAGGCGGTACTGCCCAGCGACATCATTCATGACTCACCTCGAGTGCGCATGTACGAAGAGAAAGAAGACGAGCTTGATCGGCAGGACAGTTTGGACGCCCTGAAGGAGGAGCGTGATGTGGCAAAAGCCCGCTCCGCATTCTATCGGCAACAGGCTCGGCAGTATCAAAGCAGAGAAGTACGGGCCAAAACTTATAACGTTGGCAAACTTGTTCTATGCCTACCGGAGAATAAAAAGAACAAGCTCAAGCCCAAATGGGAAGGTCCTTTCGTTATTGACAAAGTTCTGACCGGTGGAGCGTATCGTCTGCGGGATGCATCGGACAATCGACTCGAGCCAAACCCATGGAACACAGCCAGACTCCAAAGGTTCTATGCCTAGTGCCAGACTCTGTGTTCCTCTCCTTACCTCCGTCAATTTTTTATATATCCGTTATCTGTCTTTTCTTTCTTTCTTCCCTTTTTCTTCACAGCCTTAAAAGGTTAAAATGTGTCTTGACTACACAATCTTGACACGCTAGGCGTGCTCATTATACCTGGGGGCTTCCTATACAGAAGCTTAATATAACTATGTTTCGGGCTCTATGCCCCCCCGCACATGTGTTACTTTTCCACATGTAGCTTTTTCTTCGCCATTATATGCATCGATATGACTTATGTTTTGGCCAAGCTGGGTTGCCTGGCTCTTGTGTTTATGCCCTACGTTCCCGTTAACTCGGCTAGGGCATAAGGGGAGCACCTCTGCGATTGTTACTGCCGGGTCAGCCGGATGTGTACCTCAGACTGGGTGAGCCGAAAGCTAGCATTCTTAAGGGAATATTCGGTCGATGAACAAAAGATGACTTTTATTTATTGTAATACATGCCCCCAGACGTTTATATCCTGTGTCTCTTTTCACAGTTCAGACATGCACATTAATGCATGCGTACCCAGGGAAAGGAACCCTTAACGGAACTATTCTCCCTGGAAGATGTTTCTTACTATCCATGTAATATAACATAGCTAGTTGGGTACTTGTCTGTTCAAGCACTTATGACCCCTACGCCTGGTTTCCACGCATACCCCAGTTTTTACATAACTGAGCAGGTATTCAGATACACTCCGGACTGTCGGGTCCGGAGGTCGAAGCGAAAAGGTCTGCCATGACAAATGATTTACAATCCGGCTAGGGACAATATATGTCACTGGAAGTACACAGTCACTTAGACTGACTAAATTCTTCTTCTATACCATCCAACAGGCTGTCTAGCCTACAATCCTGTTGGGAATACTTTGCGGCTAATTTCACCTGGTCATAAACCAAACTAACAGGGATCTCTTTCCCATCAGACCCCACAGGTCCGACCTTGGCCATGTGGTTCGGATCAGCCTGGGTATATCGTGTCTTCACCATGGCCCAGGCTTCCCTTGCACCTTGTCGGCAGACTGATATCTTCCATAATCGGAAGCGCCGCCATGCTCCCTTGAGCATCTATACAAGCTCCCCCATGCCTCCTGGCAGGGAGGCGGATGGCCATAAGGCTTGGGAAATGCCCTGCATCACCTGCCGAACTTGTTCGTGCAGTTGTGAGAGCTCTGGCAGAAGATCACTTGCAGACCCGGGCATCTCCTCTACGGGACGACCCGTCAGCATACCTACAGATATAACTCTGTTAGCCGATTTCTTTGCCGAACTCTATAAAAGTTCGTTCAAGCACTTACTAAAAATGCCGCGTCGAAGCCTCTTATTCTCCTTTACGGAGTCAGCAAGCTAGGCCCGAACAGCCTTCAGTTCAACGCCCAGCCGGGTATTGGCATCTTGGAGATCGTTTTTCTCCCGCCTAACCTGCGTAAGCACGCGCTCGCCAGCCTTTAGCTGTCGTTGAGCATGTTGCTCATTCCCTCGCACGACCTCTGGATTCACTCTGGGATCATCTACAGAATCTATTGTTAGATTTGCATGCATGCCGAATACTAACTGCTACATGTCATTCTTTTAGATAGAAACAAGTGTTACCAGATGGGGCCTTCTCGGACTCCTTCATTACGGCAACTGCGGCCCGTAGCTGGGCTTTGCACTCCTCCAGCTCTTGAGATAACTGGGTATTCTTCTCCGTAAGAACCTATGCAAACAATGATCCTTAAATCAGCTGTGCCAACTGTTTCAAGTCTCAGGGGCTACTGATATACATAATTATTAGTTTTTCTTACCCGTATATGCTACGTTTATAGTTTGGGTCTTGTCCATCACATCATTCTCCTAATGATGTGATCCCGTTATCAAATGACAACTCTTGTCTATGGCTAGGAAACCATAGCCATGTTTGATCAACGAGCTAGTCCGGTAGAGGCTTACTAGGGACATGTTGTTGTCTATGTATCCACACATGTATTTGAGTTTCCGGTCAATCAATTATAGCATGGATAATAAAAGATTATCATGAACAAGGAAATATAATAATAACCACTTTATTATTGCCTCTATGGCATATTTCAAACAGTCTCCCACTTGCACTAGAGTCAATAATCTAGTATTACATGGTAATGAATCTAACACCCATAGAGTTCTGGTGCTGATCATGTTTTGCCATTGGAAGAGGTTTAGTCAACGGATCTACAACATTCAGATCTATATGTATCTTGCAAATGTTTATGTCTTCCTCCTTGATGTAATCACGGATGGAATTGAAGTGTCACTTTATGTGTCTGGTCCTCTTGTGAAACCTTAGTTCCTTGGCTAGAGCAATGGCACCAGTGTTGTCACAGAACAGAGTCATTGGGTCAAGTGCACTGGGCACAACTCCAAGGTCTGTCATGAACTGCTTCATCCAGACACCTTCCTTCACTGCCTTTGAGGCAGCTATGTACTTTGCTCCACATGTAGAATTAGCTACCACGTTTTGCTTGGAACTGCACCAGCTTACCGCTCCCCCATTCAGAATGTATACATATCCGGTTTGAGACCTAGAGTTATCTGAATCAGTGTCAAAGCTTCCATCGACGTAACCCTTTATGACGAGCTCTTGATCACCTCCATAAATGAGAAACATTTCCTTAGTCCTTTTCAGGTACTTAAGGATATTCCTCACCATTGTCCAGTTATCCACTCCTGGATTACTTTGAAACCTTTCGGCCATACTTATGGCAAGACTGACATCCGGTCTTGTGCACAACATCGCATACATGATAGAGCCTATGGCAGAGGCATAGGGGATGGCACTCATCTTTTCTCTATCCTCTGTAGTTGCTGGGCATTGAGTCTGACTCAACTTCACACCTTGCAAAACAAGCAAGAACCCCTTCTTGGACTGATCCATTTTGAACTTCTTCAAAATCTTATCAAGGTATGTGCTTTGTGAAAGTACTATCAAGTGTCTCGATCTATCTCTATAGATCTTGATGCCTAATATGAAAGCAGCTTCTCTTAGGTCCTTCATTGAAAAACTCTTGTTCAAATATTCCTTCACATTTTCCTAAAGTTCTATATGTTTCCAATCAATAATATGTCATCCACATATAATATTAGAAACGCTATAGAGCTCCCACTCACTTTCTTGTAAATACAAGATTCTCCAAAAACATGTATAAACCCAAACACTTTGATCACCTCATCAAAGCGAAGATTCCAACTCCGAGATGCTTGCACCAGTCCATAAATGGATCGCTGGAGTTTGCACACTTTGTCAGCATTCTCTGGATCGACAAAACCTTCTGGTTGCATCATATACAACTCTTCCTTAAGGAAACCGTTAAGGAACATTGTTTTGACATCCATCTGCCAGATTTCATAATCAAAAAATGCAGCTATTGCTAACATGATTCTGACAGACTTAAGCATCGCTACAGGTGAGAATGTCTCATCGTAGTCAGCTCCTTAAACTTGTGAAAACCCCATTGCCACAAGTCGAGCATTATAGATGGTGACATTACGTCCATGTCAGCCTTCTTCTTGAAGATTGATTTATTCTGAATGGCCTTTCACCCTTCAGGTAATACTTCCAAAGTCCATACTTTGTTTTCATACATGGATCCCATCTCGGATTTCATGGCCTCTAACCATTTCTCAGAATCCGGGCCTATTGGGAAATGTAGCATGCAATTTCAAAAAAATTCCTACACTCACACAAGATCTATCTAGGATATGCATAGAAACGAGAGAGGGAGAGTGTGTACACGTACCCTCGTAGACCGAAAGCGGAAGCGTTCGACAACGCGGTTGATGTAGTCGAACTTGTTCTCGTTCTGACCGATCAAGCACCGAACGTACGACACCTCCGAGTTCTGCACACGTTTAGCTTGATGACGTCCCTCGAACTCTTGATCCAGCAAAGTGTTGAGGGAGAGTTTCATCAGCACGACGGCGTGGTGATGGTGATGGTGAAGTGATCCCCGTAGGGCTTCGCCTAAGCACTATGACAATATGACCGGAGGCGTAAACTGTGGAGGAGGGCGCCGCACACGGCTAACAATTGTTGGTGTGTGTTCTAGGTGCCTCCCCCTCATATATATAGGTGGGAGGGAGAGGGAGGGAGTAGCCAAGGGGGCGCCCAAGTAGGAGGAATCCTACTTGGGGCCCTAGTCCTATTCGCCCCCTCTACCACAATTCCCGGAGGGGAAGGAAGGAGGAGAGAGGAGGCAAGGAAGGGGGAGGCCAAATCCCTCCCCTTCCTTTCTCTCTTCCCCTCATTCCTTCCCCTCCAGGTTTTGCCTATATGGGGGGCGCAGCAGCCCATGTTGGCTGCTGCATTTCCCCTCTTGGCCCATCAGGTCCATATCTTTGCCAGGGGTGCCCAGAACCCCTTTCCGGTGACCCAATATGTACCCGGTACCCCCTGGAACACCTTCGGTGTCCGAATACTATCATCCTACATATCAATATTTACCTCTCGACCATTTTGAGACTCGTCATGTCCGCGATCTCATCCGGGACTCCTAACAACATTCGGTCACCAAATCACATAACTCATATAATACAAAATCGTCATTTAATGTTAAACGTGCAGACCCTACGGGTTCAAGAACTATGTAGACATGACCAAGACACCTCGCCAGTAAATAACAAATAGCAGAACCTGGATGCTTGTATTGGTTCCCACATATTCTATGAAGATCTTTATCGGTCGTATCGTAATAACAACATACATTATTACCTTTGTCATCGGTATGTTACTTGCCCGAGATTCGATCGTCGGTATCTTCATACCTAGTTCAATCTCATTACCGGGAAGTCTCTTTACTCATTCCATAATACATCATCCCACAACTAACTCATTAGTCACATTGCTTGCAAGGCTTCTTATGATGTGTATTACCGAGAGGGCCCAGAGATACCTCTCCGATACTCGGAGTGACAAATCCTAATCGTGATCTATGCCAACACAACAAACACCTTCGGAGATACCTGTAGAGCACCTTTATAATCACCTAGTTACATTGTGATGTTTGATAGCACACAAGGTATTCTTTCGGTGTCCAGGAGTTGCATAATCTCATAGTCAAAGGAATGTGTATATGACATGAAGAAAGCAATAGCAATAAAACTGAGCAATCAATATGCTAAGCTAATGGATGGGCCTTGTCCATCACATCATTCTCCTAATGATGTGACCCCGTTAATCAAATGACAACACATGTCTATGGTTAGGAAACTTAACCATCTTTGATTAATGAGCTAGTCTAGTAGAGGCTCACTAGGGACACGGTGTTTCGTCTATGTATCCACACATGTATCAAGTTTCCGGTTAATACAATTCTAGCATGAATAATAAACATTTATCATGATATAAGGAAATATTAAAAAAAACTTTATTATTGCCTCTAGGGCATATTTCCTTCATTCTCCCACTTGCACTAGAGTCAATAATCTAGATTACATTGTAATGATTCTAACACCCATGGAGTCTTGGTGCTAATCATGTTTTGCTCGTGGAAGAGGCTTAGTCAACGGGTCTACAGCATTCAGATCTGTATGTATTTTGCAAATCTCTATGTCACCCTCCTTGACTTGATCACAGAGGGAGTTGAAGCGTCTCTTGATGTGTTTGGTTCTTTTGTGAAATCTGGATTCCTTCATCAAATCTAGCATTGATGTAACCATTTACGACGAGCACTTTGTCACCTCCATAAACAAGAAACATATCCTTATTCCTTTTCAAGTACTTAAGGATGTTCTTGACCGTTGTCTAGTGATCCACTCCTGGATTAATTTGGTACCTCCCTGCTAAACTTATAGCAAGGCACACATCAGGTCTGGTACACAGCATAGCATACATGATAGAACCTATGGCTGAGGCATAGGGAATGACTTTCATTCTATGTTCTGCAGTGTTCGGGCATTGAGTCTGACTCAACTTCACACCTTGTAACACATGCAAGAACCCTTTCTTTGACTGATCTACTTTGAACTTCTTCAAAACTTTATCAAGGTATGTGCTTTGTGAAAGTCCAATTAAGCATCTTGATCTATCTCTATAGATCTTGATGCCCAATATATAAGCAGCTTCACCGAGGTCTTTCATTGAAAAACTTTTACTGAAGTATCCTTTTATGCTATCCAGAAATTCTATATCATTTCCAATCAACAACATGTCATCCACATATAATAGTAGAAATGCTACAGAGCTCCCATTCAGTTTCTTGTAAATACAAGCTTCTCCAAAAGTCTGTATAAAACCATATGCTTTGATCACCTCATCAAAGCGTATATTCCAACTCTGAGATACTTGCACCAGTCCATAGATGGATCGCTAGAGCTTGCACACTTTGTTAGCACCTTTAGGATCGACAAAACCTTCTGGTTGCATCATATACAACTCTTCTTTAAGAGAATGTAGTTTTGACGTTCATTTGCCAGATGAAGATCTTGCTATTCCTGACCCGGAGGCATAGCTGGTGGCGGCTCTTCATGCTATTCCTGATTGGACAATTCCATATTTGGCGTACATGACCCGGGGCGAGTTACCTAAAGATGAAACTTTGGCCAGGAAGATAACCCGGAGGTCTAAGTCAATGACTATTTCCAATGGAGAGTTGCATCAACGCAGTGTTACGGGGGCATTTCAACGTTGTGTTTCTCCTGAAGAAGGTTGTGAGACCCTACAAGAGATTCATGAAGGAGATTGTGGTCATCATGCCGGCTCTAAGTCTCTCATGGACAAGGATTTTTGTCATGGATTTTATTGGCTGACGGCTCATGCTGATGCAGAGGATTTGGTCAGTAAATGTGATGGTTGTTAGAATTTTTGAAGACGAGCTCACGTACCGGCTCAAGAATTGAGGATGATTCCAATTGCTTGGCCATTTGTAGTCTGGGGGCTTGATATTGTTGGGCCTTTCAAAAGGTCCAAGGATAAAAAAGACCCACCTTTTGGTGGTGGTTGACAAATTCACAAAGTGGGTGGAAGCAGAGCCGGTTAGTAAGTGTCACGCGACAACAACGGTTCAGTTCATCAAAAGGGTGATTTTTCATTTTGGTTTTCCCCACAACACTATAACTGATAATGGCACTAATCTGTCCAAGGGTGCTATGGAAGTGTTTTGTCAACAAGAGCATATTCGACTTGATGTATCATCAGTGGCTTACCCCCAATCCAATTGTCAAGTTGAGAGAGCCAATCAAGAAATCTTGAGAGGCACCAAGCCCCGGCTTATGGTCCCTTTGCAGAGGACGGCGGGTTGTTGAGTGGAGGAATTACCCTCAGTGTTATGGGGCATCAATACCACTCTCAAAAGATCTTACACACCTTTCTTCATGGTTTATGGAGCAGAGGCGATTGTCCCTAGTGACATCCATCACGACTCGCCCCGTGTGGCGGCTTATGTTGAAGCTGATAATGAAAAAGCACGCCAGGATGCTATTGACCTGTTGGATGAGGAGCATGACCTCGCGGCGGCTCGTTCGGCGATTTACCAGCAGGATCTGCGCCGTTATCACAGCCGCCGGGTTAAAACCAGGACCTTTCAAGAAGGCGATTTGGTGCTCCGGCTTATCCAGGATCAAACTGATGTGCACAAGCTATCCCCACCTTGGGAAGGGCCCTTTGTGGTTAGCAAAAATCTGAACAATAGGCCATACTACCTTATCGATGTTCGAGACCACAAGGACTCACACACGTCGGAGGAGGAGACCAGCCGACCGTGGAATATTGCTCATCTTTAGCCTTATTACACCAGAGCCACTGGCTCTTGTGATGTACATATTTTGACAATGTATATATTATAATGAGTATAATAAAGTCGGCATCCCTGATAATTCAGGTCCTTTGTCGTTTCATTTCGGAGAATAATGAGTCTTTATTGTCACCTCATATGATCACTTGGGGCTTCCTGCTCATTGAGCACAGCTATGACTACCCTTTTGATCTGGCTTGTATGCCATGATTACAAAATAATGGGGGCTTCCTGCTCATTGAGCATAGCTATGAATGCCCTATTAATCCGGCTTGTACGCCTGGTACTTGGGGGCTCTTTGTTAAAAGGACAAGAGCTTTGATGACCCTTGTAGTAGGCTTGGAAGCCAGGTGTATTCACCTAAAAACCCGGGTTATCCTGCCTTTTTTAAGTCTGCCACTCCGCCAAGGTAATCCTAGAGTGACTCGCCGTACTCTTCACAGTCAATCTTATATAGACCCTGAACTTGTCAAAGTTAAAATGGCGATTGGTCATGTGAGGCCCAGCTTATAAGGTTGCATGAAGGTTTAACTCAGTGGCTATGCGGCCCTTGAAAATCACTTGACTTGAAGGCTTGGCAGCCTATGAAAGCCTTGTTTTGTTTTTTGATTTACATTTGATTTGAACATTTTTTGAGATTCATCTTTTGTGACATGTTAATACATGGTTGAAAACCGATGAGGGCTATGTTGCCTTATGGTTCATATATGAATCTATCCGGTGTTTGTTAACCCGGCCTGGCTTTGGACTTCAAGTCGCCAGTGTATGATAATTTTATGTGCTTAGAGCGATGTGCTCTAAGTATTGGGATATTACCCCTTGCTGCATGCGGCGTTGTAAGCCAGCGGCACAAATCAATTGAATATGGCATTGCACTCTCCATCTTTGGGTTATAACCCTTACTGCACAGCTATGATAAGCCGGCAGTATGAGCAAATATCACAGGTATGATATTTTGTTATGAGTATATAAGGTTGTGATTAAATCGGCCCTGGTTATGGACTGTTTTAGTCACCAGTGGTTTTTATATCGGGTATTATGACCCACCCTGGGGTAAACCGCCAGGGCACTTGTGATTTGTTTTGTATGTAGGAAAGATGATCAATCTGATCTGCATAATTGATGATATCATGTGCATAAGTGGCAGATCTTCCACTGGCGGATCAGTAGTGTTATGCAAAACAAAACATGCACGATGGCATGGTAGATCAAAGTTTAACTAGCCGATTACAAGGCATTCGATGGCCCAAAGAGGATAAGTGTTTTGGAGACGTCAACAATAAAGTGTTATAAAACGGCTCATGACTCCTGGCAGGTTGAAGCCTCCGGATCATCCTGCGCCTCTTCTTCTTCTTCAGCTCCTTGATTATCCATCAGCTGGAAGTCAGGCGTAGCCAAGTTGATACCGGTCAACGCTCTAAACACAGCTTCATCATCAATAAGGTTGTATGGATTAATGTCAGGAGCGAAGGTGTGCTTACGAATCGGCAGGACGAGATCCGTCTCCTGATGAACCGGCGCCTTCATTTTCTTGTTATCAGCATCATAAGCCGCCTGGTATGTTGATAGATTGGTTTCTTCAGCCAACTTACTTGCTAATGGATGCATTGCTCTGGCTATTTCTGCAAAGTTGTTGGGGATATGATTACTGGAGGTAAACCGGCTAGGAGTGGCCGGGTTAGCTCCATGAAGATAGAAGCCCATGAAGACGTGAAGATAGTGGCGCTTTACGAAGGCCCAAGGCCCAAAGGCGGGTTAAATCCTGTAGATGTAAACCGACTCTGTCATGTAACTTGTATTGTAAGTTAGAAGGATAGAGACCGAGCCGGACATGTTTTATGATCCGGCCTCGGGACTCTGTAAACCGGTGGGCATCAACCTATGTATATAAAGGGACGACCCGACCACGGTTTAGGGACAACATACAACAACTCGAGAGCTAGGCCAAGTGGATTCGCTCCCTGGTCATCGAAACCCTAGCAATACCAATCACAACTAGACGTAGGCTTTTACCTTCATCGAAGGGGCCACACTAGTATAAAATCCCTCGTGTCCCTTGTCCGGTTTAACCCCTTTAAGCTAACCCGTAGCAATGGCTCCAGGACTAAGTCCTTTCACGAGGACATCTGCCGTGACAAACCCACAACAGTTGGCGCCCATCGTGGGGCTATCGCATGATGGTTTCGAGTTCTTGAAGGGCAGCTTTGATGGACTCAAGGGATACGCTATGGGCCGGATGACGAAGAGTCGTCGCGGCAAGCTCTACATCTACAACGTGGGATGGGGTCCTGAGGCTGGTTCAATCGAATACGGGTACTGGGTCCCCTTTGGTGGGATCCACGTTTTCATCGGCAAGATCGGCGAACTGGGCCCTGAGCCGGACACCTGCACTGACAACATCGAGACGGCTCAGCGCGCAAGCCCTTCCCCGGTTCAGCCCGCAGCAAGGCATGTCTTCGTAGGCGTCATCCATGGGGCGGAATATGAGGATGGACCGGCGTCTGATGGAGAAACCGTTGTCTGTTCTAATGACGAGTCTTCAACCGGAGAGACTAAATCGATGTATCAGTTGCAGGACAGCCGGATTAGCGGAGGTTCCGATGGCAATAGTAGTCCGGACACCCTCTATCTTCCAAACCGAGTCGCTATCTTCATGGCCGGTACACAACCAGCGCATAATTCATCCACCGCCGCGGCAATGCTTTCCGGTTCAGCAACAGCAACGCTAGCGGGAGCAGGGGGCTCAGCACCGCCTCCAGCTCAAGTTTTGTCTGATTTGTTTAACGCTCTGGCAACATTGATGGCCGCGGAGGTGGACGCAGCGGCCCGAGATCAGCATGATGCGGAGATTGCAAAGGTGAAAGATCAGATAACTCAGGCTAAAGAGGACCTGGCAGCAGAGAACGCCAGGATGGCTACGGAACGGGCCGAGTTGGAAGCTCAGGCCTACCGGCTTAGGCTGGACCAGAATGCCTCAGAGGAGGTCATGAGAAGAAGGTACCGGTCGCACCTCCAGCCGGGTTATGAGCCAAGAAATCTCTTCAACATGCCAGGAGCAGGGATCAGTAACCAACCAGTGGTGAACCGGACGGAGGCGCCGGGGACAGGAGCGTCAGTTCAGCCGTGCATGATGGACCCGCCTCGTCAGAACAACGTTGTACCACAATATGTTCCGACGCCTCCAGGGCATTACTCCATCCCGTTAGACAACATTGTGGCCGCTGCTTCACTCTTAGCAGCGCTCCCAGCTAATGGCGAGTCACCAGTTGCGATTGAGACACGACGGGCCAGAGAGCTCCTTCAAACAACTTTGAATCAGCAACAGGCTTATTCGCATAGTCGCGAGAGGATTCACTCCACCCCCCGTCCAAGACGGAGCTACAGCAGGCACGTGGAGGATGAACCGGCTGTATCAAGCAGTGCACGTCACTGTAACTCGCCGCGAGGGCACAACCCGGCAGGTGGAGGTGCTAATGCGCAGGATGTGGTGGACCACGGCCGTGCACGTCGAGAGGCCGAGTTAGCAGCTTTGCATGCAGCTCGTCAACCTACTCCGGTTCGCCCTACCGCTTCAGTAGAGCCAGGTGTGGTCTTCATTTCTTTAGGGATGCCGTGTCGTACCCCCACTTTGCATAATGTATGACTGCCCAAGGATTTCAAAGGACCTCGTAAAGTGCCCAATTACACTGCCGATCTGCAACCAGAGGCATGGGTTGAAATTTATGAGATGGCAATGGAGATTTTAGATGTGGAGCAAGCGGTGTGTGCTAAATAGTTCACCATGATGTTGGAGGGGACAACTCGCACTTGGTTAAAGAGCTTGCCAGCTAACTCTGTCGGATCATGGGCCGAATTAAAGCACCGGATTTATCCAGAATTTTAAGGATCCTTGTAAGCAGCCTATGTCAATTGTGGACCTGGCCGCTTGTGTTCAAGAGGATGGGGAGTCTACAACCCATTGGGTGAAGCGGGTCTCAGCTATTCTGCATTCGTCGGATCGCATCAATGCATATACCGCAGTGTTAACGTTGGAGGGAAATTGCCGGTTTCTGCCGCTCAAATAGAAGTTAGGAAGGCTCAAATGTCACTGCAATGATATGTCAACGCTTATGGCCGCTTTGGTTAAATATGTCGATTCAGATAATACCAGACTCTGACTCAGAGGAGGACATACCAGGGAAAGGAAAGAAAAACGGCAACACCAAGGGGCAGCAGCATAACCCGGCAGGTCATGGGAATAATGGTAAGCGCAAGGCAGACAATAGTTTGGACTTTGTGGCTAACACCAATGCTTAGGATAATGGTCAGCGTCGTAAGGGCAAACAACCCCAGAGGGGCGGAGGTTCAGGCCCCAATCTGGAGCGCCTGTTAAATCAACCTTGTCCAAAGCATGGATCAAAGGAGAAGCCAGTGTCACATCTTTGGAAGGACTGTTATATCATGCGAGAGTTCAAGAACTCCAATATGTTTCAATACGATAATGGCCCTCCCAGCGGTTCAGGAGGTGGTTTTCATGGGCCGGGTTATGGAGGTGGTAGCTCCGGTTCAGGATTTCAAGGTAATCAAACCGGCCATAACAATCAAGGGAACCAGGGCAACCAGCAAGGTTATAACCATCAGGGGAATTTGTAGCAGCAGCAGTCGGGTTATCAGAGCAATCCGAAGCAGTTGAATAGTGGGCAGTATCATGTTTTCACCACTAGCTTGTGCAAGCGTGATCAAAAGCTTCACAAGAGGGCTGTGAACTCTGTTGAACCGGCAGTGCCTCAGTATCTGTGCTGGTTTTAGCAGCCCATTTTATGCAGTAGAGAGGATCACCCGCCCCCGGGTTGATAATCCATGTCATCTGGCCTTAGTGGTGGCACCCCAGGTTGGGGGGTATAAGTTCACCAAGGTGCTCATGGATGGGGTAAGCAGTATCAATATTCTCTACTATGATACCTTCCGCCGTATGGGGTTGATGGATAAGAATCTTAAACCGTCGAACACCGTTTTTCATGGTGTGGTGCCCGATAAGTCTGCATATCCAGTGGGCAAGATAGCTCTAGAGGTGGCCTTTGGAGATGATCATGATTCAAGGTCAGAAACATTGGCTTTTGAGGTGGTG
The DNA here is from genome assembly GCF_018294505.1 of Triticum aestivum. NCBI lineage: Eukaryota > Viridiplantae > Streptophyta > Magnoliopsida > Poales > Poaceae > Triticum > Triticum aestivum. The sequence goes on from NC_057800.1 coordinate 438,257,171, forward strand.
AAAATCTAGAGTCCGTATCATGCCCTGTTTGGGCGACCGGTGATACGTCTCCATCGTATCTATAATTTTGATTATTCCATGCCAATATTATTCAACTTTCGTATACTTTTGGCAACTTTTTATACTATTTTTGGGACTAACATATTGATCTAGTCCCCAGTGCCAGTTCCTGTTTGTTGCATGTTTTTTGTTTCGCAGAATATCCATATCAAGTGGAGTTCAAACGGAATAAAAACTGACGGAGATTTTTTTGGAATATATATGATTTTTGGGAAGAAGAATCCACGCGAGACGATGCTCGAGGAGCCCACGAGGTAGGGGGCGCCCCAGGGTCAGGCGCGCCCCTGACCCTCGTGGCCACCCCATAAGGCGGTTGGATCCCTTCTTTCGCCGCAAGAAAGCTAATATCCCGATAGAGATCGTGTTAAAATTTCATCCCAATCGGAGTTACGGATCTCCGGGAATATAAGAAACGGTGAAAGGGAAGAATCTGATAACGCAGAAACAGAGAGAGACAGAGAGACAAATCCAATCTCGGAGGGGCTCTCGCCCCTCCCGTGCCATGGAGGCCATGGACCAGAGGGGAAACCCTTCTCCCATCTAGGGAGGAGGTCAAGGAAGAAGAAGAAGGAGGGGGGGCTCTCTCCCCCTTGCTTCCGGTGGCACCGGAGTGCCACCGGGGGCCGTCATCATCACCGCGATCTACACCAGCACCTCCGCCATCTTTACCAACATCTCCATCACCTTCCCCCCTCTATCTACAGCGGTCCACTCTCCCGCAACCCGCTGTACCCTCTACTTGAACATGGTGCTTTATGCTTCATATTATTATCCAATGATGTGTTGCCATCCTCTAATGTCCGAGTAGATTTTCATTGTCCTATCGGTGGTTGATGAATTTCTATGATTGATTTAATTTTCTTGTGGTTATGTTGTTGTCCTTTGGTGCCCATCATATGATTGCACGCGTGGATCACACCATAGGGTTAGTTGTATGTTGATAGGACTATGTATTGGAGGGCAAGAGTGACAGAAGCTTCAACCTAGCATAGAAATTGATGCATACGGGATTGAAGGGCGACCAATATACCTTAATGCTATGGTTGGGTTTTACCTTAATGAACATTAGTAGTTGCGGATGCTTGCTAATAGTTCCAATCATAAGTGCATAGAATTCCAAGTCAGGGATGACGTGCTAGCAGTGGCCTCTCCCACATAATACTTGCTATCGGCTAGTAAACTAGTCAATTGCTTAAGGGAAAATTTCGCAACTCCTACCACCACTTTTCCACACTCGCTATATTTACTTTAGTTGCTTCTTTACCTTAAAAGCCCCTAGTTTTATTTTCCTGCTCTTTACTTTCTTGCAAGCCTTTCCGAAAACACCTACAAAGTACTTCTAGTTTCATACTTGTTCTAGGTAAAGCGAACGTCAAGCGTGCATAGAGTTGTATCGGTGGTCGATAGAACTTGAGGGGATATTTGTTCTACCTTTAGCTCCTCGTTGGGTTTGACACTCTTACTTATCGAAAACTGTTGCGATCCCCTATACTTGTGGGTTATCAACCGGCTTATGCCAAGTTCATGGCACGACCGTGTTATGTTTACCTGCAGCTTAAGATGTCAGGTCATAAGGGGACCATCACAGTACATGGGAGCAGGAAGATTGCTTTGGAATGTGAGGAAGGCGATGCGGCTTACGCTGAGTCGGTTTGTGCCACAGAAGAGCTGAAGTTTTATAAGGACAAAGTTGATCTGGCAGACATGACTTCCTTGAAAAAGCCAACTACAGAGCATGATCTGGCGTTGAAGTTTAAATCGGCCACGGACACTAAGATGGTTGATTTTGTTCCTGGCGATTCATCCAAGCAGTTCAACATCAGTGCTAACTTGGATCCCAAATAGGAAAGCACGCTCATCGAGTTCATCCGTGAGAACCGGGACATCTCTGCATGGAAGCCTTCTGACATGCCAGGTGTACCGAGGGAACTCGCTGAGCACACACTTAACATAGATCCTAAGTTTAAACCGGTCAGACAGTTTCTCCGCCGCTTCAACGAAGAAAGGCGCAAGGCTATCGGTGAGGAGGTAGCTCAGCTGTTGGCCGCAGGGTTTATCATGGAGGTTTTTCACCCTGAGTGGTTGGCTAATCCGGTGCTGGTTCTTAAGAAAAACGGCACTTGGCGTATGTGTGTGGACTACACAGATTTGAACAAGGCTTGCCCAGCAGATCCCTTTGCCCTCCCTCGTATTGATCAGATTATTGATGTTATGGTGGGTTGTGACCGTTTGTGTTTTCTGGATGCTTATTCTGGTTATCATCAGATCAAAATGGCAATTAATGACCAGGAGAAAACCGCTTTTATAACTCCCTTTGGAGCCTTCTGCTATGTCTCCATGCCTTTCGGGCTCAAGAGTGCCCAGGCAACTTATCAACGATGTGTTCAGAATTGTCTTCATAAGCAGATTGGGCGCAATGTTCACGCATATGTGGATGCTATTGTGGTAAAGTCCAGGAAGGAGGAAACGTTGATAGATGACTTGAGAGAAACCTTTGATAACCTCCGGGTTTACAAGATGATGCTTAACCCGGACAAGTGTGTCTTTGGTGTTCCGGCAAGCAAGCTCTTGGGTTTTTTGGTGTCAAATAGGGGCATTGAGGCCAATCCGGAAAAAAATTCAGCAATCACGTCCTTGGCTAAACCGGCATGTATCAATGACGTTCAATGTGTAGCCGGCCGGATTGCGGTATTAAGTCGGTTTATCAGTCATCTTGGGGAGAAAGCTATTCCTTTATATCAGATGCTAAGGAAAATGGATGACTTTGTCTGGAGCGATGCGGCTGATAAAGCGTTTGAGGATCTGAAGAGGCGGTTAGCTGAACCGCCTGTGCTTGCAGCTTTGATAGACAAAGAGCCTTTACTATTGTATGTGGCTGCTAACGCCAGGGCTGTTAGTGTGGCTATTGTTGTGGAGCGCAAGGAGGTTGGAAAGAATATCCGGTTCAATGGCCGGTTTATTATATCAGTGAGGTACTTATCGAGTCAAAGCGGAGATATCCACATTGGCAGAAGCTGATGTATGGGGTGTTTATGGCAAGCCGTAAGCTCAAACATTATTTTTAGGGTCATCCTATCACAGTGGTCAGTTCAGCCCCTCTAGGAGATATCATTCAAAACAGATAAGCAACTGGCCGGATTGCCAAGTGGGCTATTGAGCTTGGACCTCACGGGCTCAAATACACACCTCTCATAGCGATCAAATCCCAAGCACTCGTGGACTTCATCAATGATTGGATAGAGTTGCAGGCACCAGAGGAAAAGCCAGATAACACGTATTGGACTATTCACTTTGATGGGTCCAGATAGTTGGAAGGTTCGGGGGCTGGGGTCATATTAACTTCCCCACGAGGTGACAAGTTTTGTTATGTTCTCCGCTTAATGTTCCCTTGTACTAACAATGCAGCTGAGTACGAGGCCTTACTCCACGGTCTTCGGATGGCTAAGGAGATGAACTTAAGCCGGGTTAAGTGCTTCAGTGACTCAGATCTGGTGGCTCAATGGGTATCTGGCACTTGGGATTCTAAGGACCCACTCATGGCTGCATATCGACGAGAGGTGGACATAGTGGCTGGTCATTTCAAGGGTTATCAAGTTGACCATATAGACCGGCGAAAGAATGAAGCGGCGGACGCTTTAAGCCGCCTTGGCTCTCAGCGTAAACCGGTCCCACCAAATGTCTTCCTCGATGTATTGCATAATCCATCGGTCAAGATACCAACAGAGGAGGAGTTGGCTATTCCTGACCCGGAGGCTCAATTGGTGGCAGCTTTGCATGTTATACCGGATTGGACAATCCCGTACCTGGCTTACATGAACCGGGGCGAGTTACCGGAGGATGAAACTCGGCCCGGCAGATAATCCAGCGTTCCAAGTCAATGACCATAATCAACGGGGAGTTACATCGTGACAGCGTCACAGGGGCAATTCAGCGTTGTGTCTCTCCTCAAGAGGGTTGTGAGATTTTGCGAGAAATCCATGAAGGGGATTGTGGTCACCACGCCAGTTGAAAATGTTTGGTGGCTAAAGCTTTTCGTCACAGTTTCTATTAGTTAACAGCTCATGCTGATGCTGAGGATTTAGTCAAGAGGTGCGATGGTTGTCAAAAATTTGCACGCCGTGCTCATGTTCCGGCTCAGGAGTTGAGGATGATTCCAATAACTTGGCCGTTTGTGACTTGGGGGCTTGATATGGTTGGACCCTTTTAGAGATCCAAGGATAAAAAGACCCACTTGTTAGTGGCAGTTGACAAGTTCACCAAGTGGGTGGAAGCAGAGCCAGTCAGTAAGTGTGATGCAGCCACGGCGGTTCAATTCATCAAAAAGGTGATATTCCAGTTTGGTTTCCCACACAGTATTATAACTGACAATGGTACTAATCTGTCAAAGGGTGAGATGGAGGAATTTTGCCAACATGAGCACATCCGGCTTGATGTAGCATCACTGGCTCACCCCGAGTCTAATGGTCAAGCTGAGAGGGCAAATCAAGAAAATTTGAGAGGTATTAAACCCCGGCTTATGGTTCCTTTAAAGCGGACACCAGGTTGTTGGGTGGAGGAGTTACCTTATGTGTTATGGAGTATCAACACCACACCTAACAGATCTACAGGTTACACGCCTTTCTTCATGGTTTATGGAGTAGAGGCGGTTCTTCCTAGTGACATCCGTCATGACTCGCCCCATGTGGCAGCTTATGTTGAAGCTGATAATGAGAAGGCACGTCAGGACTCACTGGACCTGTTAGATGAGGAGCGTGATCTTGCAGCAGCACATTCGGCGATTTATCAACAAGATCTCCGACATTATCACATCCGCCGGGTTAAGACCAGAACTTTTCAAGAGGGCGATGTGGTGCTCCGGCTCATCCAGGATCAGACTGATATGCACAAGTTATCCCCACCTTGGGAAGGACCTTTTGTGGTCAGCAAGAATCTACACAACGGGTCATACTACCTCATTTATGTTTGAGAGCACAAAGACTCACGTAAATCGGAGGAGGAGACCAAGCAGCCATGGAATATAGCTCTTCTTCGGCCTTACTATACTTGAGCCACAGGATCTTTTTATGTACATATTTATGACAATGTATATATTATATAATAAACCAGAGCCTCGAATAAAGCGGGGTCTCTGTTCTTTTTACATCATGTGTGAGCCTACAAGAGCTTCTATTGACAAAGCGGCGTTTTGTTAAACCGGCCTATATGGCCACACGAATATAAAGAAAATCACTAGGGGGCTTGGTCGTATCCAAACCATAGCTACACCTCTTGATCGGTTTAAAACCAAAAAGGGATATCACTAGGGGGCTTGGTTGTCTTCACACCATAGCTACACCTCTTGATAGGCTTTAAGCCAAAAGGAAATTATGTGGAGCCAAAGAGAGTCTGTTGCATTAAGCACAACTCAAACATAGGTAACCACTGAGCACAGCTCACATATTACCTAGGGGCTCCTTGCTTCTCAAAGAACAATGAGCTTGAACCCTTGTAATAGGCTATCAAGCCAGGCTTGGAAGCCAGGTGTATTCACCTAAAACCCCGGGTCATCCTGCCTCTTTAAGTAAGCCACTCCGTCCAGGTAAACCTGGTATGACCCATCGAACGTTTGATAAGTCAATCCCATGGATCCTGGACTTGTCAAAGTTAAAATGGTGATTGGTTAAAGATTGAGGTCTATCTTAAAAGGCTTTGCAAAATGGTTTAACTCAGCGGCCTGGCAGCCCATGAAAAGCCTCGATTTAGCGCCTGGCAGCCCATGAAAAGCCTTGCATATTTCTTGTATTTGCTGTTTTTTACGATAAAGGATTTATGAGTATTTTCTGGTAAACCGGTGTTCGTTACAACCCGGCATGACTTTCAACGCTTAGTTGTCAGTACATGGTCAGTTTTTAAACCTGTAGCGTACTGCTCCGGTCTGGTTTTGACTAGATGTCACCAGCATTATATGAACAAATCAATGGCTTTTCTAGCCTAGTGTGGTGTAACACCCTCGATGCGACTATAGCTCCCACGTGTCGAGGCACGACTTAGAGACATAATCGCATTGAAGGCATATGTTGCAAGTTAGGCAATCTTCACAACATCCCATGTAATAGAATAATAAAAGGGGAGATAACATAGTTGGCTTACACTCGCCACGTCAATCAAGTACATAAATAACATTACATCATCCAAACACTCATGGCCCGACTACGGCGCCAAAATAAAAGAGAACCCAACATGCGACATGGTCCCAATCACCCCCAATTGGGCACCACTACTGATCATCGGGAAAGGAAACATAGAATCATTGAGAGTCTTCGTTGAACTCCCACTTGAGCTCATACGCGTCACCTGGAGCGGAATCATCAGGCTCCGCATCTGGTGTAATAATAATTTGTGAGCCACAGGGACTCAGCAATCTCGCACCCTCGCGATCAAGAGTATTTGAGCTTATAGGTAAGGCAAGGTAAAATATATGTGGAGCTTCAGCAAGCGACTAGCATATGTGGTGGCTATCTTATTCGCAAAATAGAGCGAGAAGAGGAGGCAAGGCACGAGCAAGAGACTAGAGAATAACATGCGCAAACATTACTCCAACACCGTGTCCACTTCCCGGACTCCGCCGAGAAGAGGCCATCATGGTAACACACTTAGTTGATTCATTTTAATTAAATAAGGTTCAAGTTATCTACAACTGGACATTAACAAATTCCATCTGCCCATAACCGCGAGCACGGCTTTCGAAAGTTCAATCCCTGCAGGGGAGTCCCAACTTAGCCCATGACAAGCTCTCACGGTCAACGAAGGAATAGACCTCCTCCCAAGACGTTCCGATCAGACTCGGTATCTCGGTAACTCAAGACACTTCGACAGGTTAAAACAAGACCAGCAACACCGCCCGAATGTGCCGACAAATCCCGATAGGAGCTGCACATATCTCTTTCTCAGGGCACACTCAGATTGTCTTAGGTATGGGTAGGCCAGCCCAGAGTTGCCCCTGGTGGCCACCGGCAGCTGATAGGTGGACCAACACTCAGAGGAGCACTGGCCTGGGGGGGGGGGTAAAATAAGATGACCCTTGAGTCTGCAGAACCCAAGGGAAAGAAAAGGCTAGGTGGCAAATGATAAAACCAAGGTTGGGCATTGCTGGAAAAGCTTTAATCAAGGCGAACTATCAAGGGGTTCCCATTATAACCCAACCGCGTAAGGAACGCAAAAATCCGGGAACATAACACCGATATGACGGAAACTAGGGCGGCAAGAGTGGAACAAAACACTAGGCGAGAGGCCGAGCCTTCCACCCTTTACCAAGTATATAGATGCATTAAGATAACATGGCAATATAGTGATATCCCAACAAGTATATAAATGATGTTCCAATAAGGAACGGCCTCCGAACTTCACCTGCAACTAGCAACGCTATAAGAGGGGCTGAGCGAAGCGGTAACATAGCCAAACAACGGTTTGCTAGGACAATGGTGGGTTAGAGGTTTGACATGGCAATTTAGGAGGCTTTCAAGCAAGTGGTAGGCATCGTAGCAATGGCATAGCAAAAGAGCGAGCAAACTAGCATAGCAAAGATAGTAGTGATTTCGAGGGTATGATCATCTTGCCTGCACAGTTGTCAGAGTTGACTGGATCCTCAAAAGCAAACTCAACGGGTGCCTCGTTAGCGAACTTGTCTCCCGGCTCTACCCAAACAAGTCAAACAAGCAACAAGGATACAATCAACCACGTGCAAGGATCAAGTGATATGATGCAATGATGATATGCTATGCGGGATGCGATGCGGGATGCAAAATGCAAGATATGACAGGAAATGCATGAACCTGGCCTCAACTTGGAAAACCAAGTGTGCCACTGGAAAGATGGGATGAAATCGCTTGAAAACGATATAAAGATCACCGGAATCGGAGTTACGGTTTGGAAATGGCAAGCGATTCAAAATTGGCACCAGTCTGCGATTTACAGCAAGTAGGCACCTAAATGCAACGAAATGAACATGCTACAACCACCAAACATGACAAAACAATACATGGCAGGGATTCCCACAAGATGCTTAACAAAAGACTAGCACTGAGCCACGGCCAATACATCCATTATGCGGTTCAAACAAGCATGGCAAAAACGCAAATGCAAAACAAATTCCAGACTTAGTGAAATTAACACTAGTCTGAAATTTCAGATCATGAAGCCCTCTTCGGAGCAACAAAACAACATGCTACAGGACCTGAACATGACAAAGAAAGACATGGCATGGAGCTACTCAACAGGCTTAACAAAAGTCCCTTAGTGACCTGGGGCCAAAAGGGTTAACAAAATATACTAACGGGCACACGAACATAGCAAAAACACAATCAGTTTTCAGACAGTGAAAACTGAGACATGCTGAAATATAACTCACGAAGGCATGTAAACGAGCTCGATGCACTCACTACGGTGCAAGTCATGGCAAGGCAAGCATACACCCATAAAGAAGGCACAAAATACAAGCTAGACATGGCAAGAACAAAGGCATAGCATGCATGGATCAACTACAATAGCATCGGCAAAATCGCAAACTAGTTGACGATCTGCCCAGATTCACAACGAAGCAAAAGTAGAGCTCGATTGACTCAAGCTAGGGTGCTCCATAATTGCAAACAAAGAAATGGATGAATATAGCACTACATGGTTAACAAAACTCCCTTACTGATTATCCTCAAAAGAGGCACGGATCACTGGGAAACAATAAGAACATATGGCATCATGAACTAAACAATCCCAGACTTAGTGAAAACTACTAAGTCCCTGAAAACAGATTTACCGGGTGCCTCACTTTGCAAGCTTGCACAAGTCACCACACACATCACAGAAATGCATGGGTTGCACCTCTGGAAATATAACAAAATCCTTAACAAAACATCTATAGGATTCATGGGCATATCATGCACACAATAATCATGGCAAAAATGACAAAAGCCTAAGATGAACTAGCAGATCTGACAATTAACTCACGAAGCCTCCTTCTAACAGCATTTCGGGCATCAATATGGACTCAAATGAAAATGATGCAATGGCATGAAATGATGTATTCGTCGAGACAAACATTTTGATATGCTATATGCCCAAAACGGAGCTACGGATGCGGAGATATCACTGGTCAAAGTTTGCATAAAAATTAGGGTTCGGAGGGAAAAAGTCAACCCTAGGGTTTCGGATCTGGATCTGGATCCAGGCGGTTACTGTAGCGCACTGTTTATCAGGGTTCGCCGGAGCCCTCCTCGTCGCCGGAGATGGAGGGGAGAGGCCGGGGCCGGCCGGATCTGGCGAGGGAAGACGCGGGCGGCGGCGGCGGGAAGGTGGCGGA